>NC_056744.1:1754504831-1754764831 GCF_019279795.1 Protopterus annectens | reverse complement strand
GAGTATCTGATTCCCACAAATTTCTTTACAA
Organism: Protopterus annectens; assembly: GCF_019279795.1. Lineage (NCBI taxonomy): Eukaryota > Metazoa > Chordata > Ceratodontiformes > Protopteridae > Protopterus > Protopterus annectens. The sequence goes on along the minus strand of NC_056744.1, from coordinate 1,754,764,800 downwards.
AAGCCCAGTAGCTGACCCAGATACCATCTCCCAGGGTGCCAAGGGGGCTAAGGCTTCCATGGCTAAAAATCCAGTACCTTCTGAAAGGGATTAAAGAGCACTAGACAGATGGGGGAAAAAGGTTTATACCTCAGCCACTTTAGCTATGAGAGCTCTAAACTGTCAATTTCATATGCTTAAGTATCAGCAATTTCTGATCTCTCAGTTAAAACAAAAGATAACCACCCTCCCTCAACAATCTGAATTGAAAGAAGTACAGGATTTGTTGCAGCAGGTGGGCAAACATACCTTACAATGTGGGTTTGATTCTTTAGAGGCCTCCTGCAGAGCAGCAGCTGTCACTGGATCAGTTATATGTAGGCATGCCTGGTTAAAGGAACAAATTCTGCCTGATCATGTTCAAGCAAAACTGTTAGATGCTCCCTTACAGCAGGATGTTCTTTTTGGTGTTAAAGTAGAAGAAGTTTTAAAGAAAATGGAAGATAAGGCAAAATCAATGCAGACAGTCAAAGATTTCCTACAAGTACAACCCCCTCGCTTCAGCAGAAACTGGCCAACAAAAAATCGGTCCTTTCCAGCCACTGACAGGCCTCAGAGGGGTAAATACAGGCGCCCAAGGGGCAGAGGACAACCACAAGCTCAGTATAAACCTCGCCAATGGGGCACTCCAACCCAGGAGGGAGGAGAAGACAGGTCTCAACCCACCAGAAGGCAAACTCAATGACTTGCACCTCAACTGGTCAAACAAAGCTCTTGGGGGGGGAAAGCTAGCACTATTTGCAGACAGCTGGCACATGGTCACAAAGGACAAATGGGTACTAGACGTAATTTTACGAGGATACAGATTCCACTTTCACACCTTGCCAATAAAAAGAGGAATGCCAAACCTGCCACAAAATCAAAGGGCAGAGGCTCAAAAAGAAATTACAGCTCTTATGGCCATGAGAGCTATTCAGAGGGTAACGACTCAAGAGCAAGGCCAAGGATTTTACTCAAGACTCTTCTTAGTACCCAGAAAAGAAAATGCTTGGAGACCAATTCTGGACCTTTCAATTCTAAACACTTACAAGTTCCCAAATTCAAGATGCTAACACTACAGCAGCTACTTCCCATGTTTGGCAAGGAAGCATGGCTGGTAACGTTGGACCTCAAGGAGGCATACCTGCATGTCCCTTTCAGACAAAGTTGCAGAAGATACCTCAGTTTCATTGCAGGTTCAACCCACTATCAATTCTCTGCACTGCCCTTTGGCTTATCTACTGCGCCCAGAGTATTCAGAAAATGCCTGGCACCCGTAATTGCATGCTGCAGACAGAGGAATTCAAATATATCCATACCTGGACCACTGCCTCATTCAAGCAGAAAGAAAAGACATTCTCTTACAACATCTGGCTTTTGTGAAGCATCTGCTGAATTGTCTGGGCTTCACAATAAACGAAAAGTAGTCAAAACTAGTACCCTCACAAAAAATGACATTCCTGGGTGCCAGCTTGGACACAATGGCCCAGAAGGCTTATCTTACACCAGACAAGCAATTACAAGTGACTCAATATTTCAAAACACTGGCAACAAAGACCCAATTAACTGCAAGAAAAATTCTGCAGGCTTTGGGCTTCATGGCATCTTGCATACTAATAATACCATTTGCAAAACTGCATATGAGGAAATTACAGTGTTACCTAAAAAGCGTATGGTCTCAACACAGCCACAGCTTGCACACAATGATATCTCTCATTCCCTGCCTTCAACAGGAATTTCTATGGTGGGCACAGGCATGTCACCTCACCAAGGGTCAGCCTTTCACCTTGCCCCCACCCAGGCAAATAATCCCAACAGATGCTTCAGACTTTGCCTGGGGGGCACACATGGCAGGGCAATGCATTCAAGGCCTATGGACTGCAGAACAAAAAGGAGATGCTAGCTGTACAGAAAGCTCTGACAGCCTTCTAGGATCTACTACAGCCTGGACAACTTGCAATAAAGACCGACAACACCACAGTAATGTGGTACATAAACATACAAGGGGGCACACATTCCTACCCTCTTTGCAGGCAAGCATTAATCTTATGGAACACAGCTCTGGCCTACCAAGTCCAGTTACAAGCTCAATTCCTGCCAGGACAGAAAAACACATTGGCAGACGACCTAAGCAGAAACATCAAAGATCCCCACGAGTGGAAGCTAGACCCACAAATATTTATAATGATAACTCAAAGATGGGGCCTACCAAATATAGACCTGTTTGCCAGTCCTCAAAACTACCAGCTGACAAAATTTTTGTACAAGGACATTCCACCATCAAGCTTGGAAAGTGGACGCTCTCTCCTTCAGTTGGAAAAACCTGACAGCATATGCCTTTCCTCCATTACCTCTTCTCACAAAGGTTCTTTTGAAGGTCAAAAAGGAGAAACCTCGAATGATTCTCATAGCCCCAGACTGGCCACGCCAGCACGGTACCCGCTATTGAAGAATATGGCTCACAGCCCACCATGGATATTGCCTCAAATACCTCATTTGGTCACGCAGCAGGACAAACAGATTCTACACAGCCAGATAAAAACCTTATACCTGGCTGCATGGCAAATCCAATTAAGCATCCAACCAGCCCCTCTTTCACAAGCAGTGCTGGATGTTATTCTAGAAGCCAGGACGCCAAGCACCAGGAAGGCTTACTCGGACAAATGGAAAAGGTTTTCTGCTTGGAACCAAGCTAAAGGCCAAGACACAACTCAGCCTCATATGCCTTACATTCTGCAGTATTTAGCTGAGATGTTGCATAAAGGACTTTCCTTCTCCTTAATTAAAATCCATGTTTCAGCTATTTCAGCTCACTACGACACGAATCCACCTTTATTTTCAAATCCTCTCCTAAGGCAGTTCCTCAGAGGGGCGAAAAACATTAGACCACCTAGAAGAGTTCCTACACCAACATGGGACCTCAACTTTGTTCTGGAAAAACTAACGCTACCTCCCTTTGAACCAGCTTTTTCTGCAGACCTTCAGTTCCTATTTTGGAAGACTGCCCTGCTCCTGGCAATAACTTCTGCTAGGAGAGTTTCAGAATTGCAGGCACTTGTGGCAGTGGAACCTTTCCTCATTTTTCATCAAGACAGAGTTTCTCTACGAACTAATCCTTCCTTCATGCCTAAGGTGGTTTCCATTGTAGCTCTAAATCAAACCATCCACCTACCCACTTATTACCCCAATCCCCAGAACAAAGGCGAGAGACTCCTGCATTCCTTGGACATTCACAGGCAGCTTCGTTACTACTTGGATAAAACTAAGGCTTTCAGAAAAACTGACCAGCTCTTTGTTTCCTATGCTCAAGGGAAGGCCATATCCAAGCAAACCATTTCTAAATGGATAGGCCATTGCATCCGATTCTGCTATACCCATCATGGGAAACCAGTTCCTCCTACCATTAGATCCCACTCTACCAGGGCAACAGCTACTTCTACAGCCTTTTTTCAGGGGGGTTCCTACCAAGGAAATCTTAGAAGCTGCAACTTTGAGTTCAGTGCACACCTTCACCAAACACTATCACTTACCTCTTTATTCCAAGTCCAGGGTAGGCTTCGCCATTGCAGTTCTGCAGGGCCTCATTGCCTCCACCCTACCTTAGCTTTGGGACTCTGACTGCAGCAGGGTAACACGATGAACATAATACAGTTTTGTACCTACCATAAATGTAGATGTTCGAGTGTTCACCCTGCTGCAGTCCAGGTTACCCTCCCTCCAACCCCTCTGATCTACTGATTAAACCTCTGCTATGCCTTACTGATGTATTTGCTTATGGTGTATTTGCTTGCAACTACTGTATTTTGATTATATTGCATTGTTTTATTACACAAATTTATGTATTGCCTTCCTTCTGGGGGCACCTGACATCTGGGGCAAGAAAAACTGAAGAAAATGGCGTCGGCTGGTACTTTTTATACCCCTGTTGCACTGACGTCAGGGAAGAAGCGACGACAACCGACGCCGGACCTAGACTTTGGAATTCGGCCGACCGAGGACCCGCCTGATGGCAGGAGAACCCATCTAGGAGAGCCCATCTGTTATGACTGCAGCTGTATTAGCACTCAAACATATACATTTATGGTAGGTACAAAACTGTACTTTTTCAGGCCTACACAGTTGTATGTAAAACCAACTTCGGCTTCAAAGGCAAAGACTAAAGCAGCTCTAAAAGACAAAGAAACAAGTGCAGCATTCTCCTGGGCAGGCCTCCATGCCTAAAAAACAGATGCTTAAAATGGCCGTAGACCTAATTACTTTGATCAGGGGTTCCCATCCCCCTCCTGATAAGAGGCCTTGACAGGAGATAGAATATGAATCTTCAGATCAAGTTTCCATTTCCTCTGATTCCTCTTCTGAACAGGAATATTCTCTTCCTCCCTGTGAGGATTCTGATGCCTCCCGTCCTGAGGATTATTCTTTTTGGGAGACCTTGCACACTATGAGGGGCATTTCCACTGGGAGAGCCAAGATTACTCAGAATCCAAGAAAAGGCTCAGAGACTTCCTTTTATTACCTCAGCACAGGCCCCTTGCTATTCCTCCTGCTTTAGACATTGTCGATGTATTTACAGAGTCCGGTCTGTCTCTTGACTCTTTGCCACCAGCTCCTGTTAAGCCAGACAGGTACTACAGGGTTCCTGATTCACATCAATTTCTTTATAAAAACCCTGCTGCTGACCCAGAAACTCTCTCTCAGGGTCCCAAAGTGGTCAAGGCATCCTCTGCAATAAAACCCTATCCCCTCTGATAGGGATTCAAGGGCCCTGGACAGATGGGGGAAAAAGATTTATACTTCTGCTACCTTGGCTGTAAGAACTTTAAATTGTCAGTTTCATATGCTTAAATATCAGCAATATCTTATGTCACTGCTTAAACAGAAAATGTTGACAAATTCAGACTGTGCAGAAAACAAAGAAATGCAGTATTTATTGCATGCAGCTGAGCAAGTGGGAAAGCATACTTTGCAATGTGGTTTTGATTCTCTAGAGGCCTCCTGCAGGGCCACTGTTACAGGTTCTGTCATTAGGAGGCATGCTTTGTTAAAAGAACAGAATCTGTCTGATCATGTTAAAGTAAAACTATTAGATGCTCCATTACAACATGATACCTTGTTTGGTGTTAAAGCAGAAGAGGTGTTAAAGAAAATGAAGGACAAAGCTAAATCTATGCAAACAGTCAAGGATTTCTTACAGGTACAGCCTCCCAGATTCAGCAGGAACTGGCCTACAAAGAATTGGTCCTTTCCAGTGTCAGACAGGCCACAGAGGCAGATACAGACGCCCCAGAAGCAGGTCACAGCCCCAAGGCTCATACAGGCCTAAACAATGGGGCGCTTCTACCTCCAAAAGTGGAGTGGAAAAATCACAGCCATTCAGGAAACAGTCTCAATGACTTCCCCCTGCCAGTACCAAGCACTTATCCTCTGGCAGCTCCTTTGGGGGGAAAACTAGCACTTTTTTCACAAAGTTGCCACATGATCACCGAGGACAAATGGGTCTTAAATGTCGTATCACAAGGCTACAGGTTCCACTTTCACACCCTGCAAGGCAAAACGGTATGCCAGACCTGCCACGCAATCAATGGGCAGAGGCGCAAAAACAAGTTTCATCCCTCATGGACATGAGAGCCATTCAGCAAGTACCACAACAAGAGCAGGGACTAGGATTTTACTCAAGGCTCTTCTTGGTGCCCAGAAAGGACAAAGCCTGGAGACCAATACTGGACCTGTCTATACTAAACACATTGTTGGATATTCCAGAATTCAAAATGTTGTCTCTGCAGCAGCTTCTGTCCAAATGACTTTAGACCTAAAGGAGGCATACCTGCATGTCCCAATCAGACAATCATGCAGAAGATACCTCAGATTTATAGCTGGCTCAATGCACTACCAATTCTCTACACTGCCCTTTGGCTTATCTACTGTACCCAGGGTCTTCACAAAATGCCTGGCACCTGTAATTGCATTTTGCAGCCAAAGAGGAATACAAATATATCCTTACTTGGACGACTGCCTTATTCAAGCAGAGAACAAGGACATTCTACTACAGCATCTGGCGTTTGTAAAAAGATTTACTAACAGGCCTGGGGTACACAGTAAACGAAAAGAAATCAAAACTTGTACCCTCTCGAGAGATATTCCTGGGTGCAAGCTTAAATACAACTGCCCAAATGGCTTATCTCACGCCAGACCAAACGCAGACAACTATTTATTTCAAAATGTTGGCAACAAAGACTCAGTTATCTGCAAGAAAAATTCTGCAGGCTTTGGGCTTCATGGCATCCTGCATTCTGCTAATTCCATATGCAAGACTGCATATGAGGAAACTTCAATGGTATCTAAAAAGTGTTTGGACTCAACATTGCCACAGCCTGGAAACAGTAATTACCCTCATTCCCTGCCTGCAACAGGAGTTTCAATGGTGGGCAAAAGCCTGTCACCACAACACAGGACAGCTATTCACCTTACCCACAGCCAGGCAGACATTGACAAACAGATGCATCAGATTATGCCTGGGGGGCTCATATGGTAGGAAGATGTATTCCGGGCACATGATCTGCAAATCAAATGCATCTACATATCAATCAAAAAGAGATGCTAGCAGTTCAAAATGCCCTGACAGCCTTCCAGGATCTACTTCATCCAGGACAACTACTGAAAAAGACTGACAATACTACAGTCATGTGGTACATAAGCAGGGGGGCACACATTCTTACCCCCTCTGCAGACTAGCCATGAACTTGTGGGACACAGCACTGGCTTACCAAGTACATCTGCAAGCACAATTCCTGCCAGGAAGGATAAATACTCTGGCAGATGAATTAAGCAGAAACCTAATGGATCCCCACGAGTGGAAACTGGATCCACAAGTCTTCAGCATGATAACAAGGAACTGGGGATGCCCAGACATAGACCTCTTTGCCTCCCTTCACAACTTCCAACTACAGAGATTCTGCACAAGGACTTATTACAAGCAAGCATGGAAAGTGGATGCTCCATCTTTCAGCTGGAAAACCCTAACAGTATATGCCTTTCCTCCTCTGCCTCTCCTCCCCAAGGTACTCCTCAAGGTCAGACAAGAGAAGCCAGAAATTATACTGATTGCCCCAGACTGGCCCTGCCAGCACTGGTACCCAATCCTAAAGAGCCTGTCTCAATGCCCAGCTTGGACATTACCTCAAATTCCTCACTTATTGGCCCAACAAGACAGACAGATGTTGCACAGCCAACTCAGGACCTTAAACCTGGCAGCATGGCGGATAATGTAGCCATTCAAGACACCTCTAAAGCAGTGATGGATGTTGTTTTGGAGATCAGGAGGCTTAGCACCAGAAAATCTTATGCAGAAAAATGGAAAAGATTCTGTGCTTGGAACCAGGCACAAGGTATTGACAAGATTGTTCCAAATATTCCTCAGATTTTGCAATACTGCTGGATAAAGGCCTTTCCTGTTCATCAATTAAAATTCATGCCTCTGCCATTTCAGCTCATTATAATACAGAACCACCTATTTTTTTACATCCATTACTAAGGCAGTACCTCAGAGGGGCCAAAAACATAAGTCCCCCAAGGAGAGCACCAATACCTGCATGGGACCTAAAGTATGTCTTGGAAAAGCTCACACTGCCTCCGTTTGAGCCAGCCTCTGCAGCTGATCTAAAATTCTTATCCTGGAAAACAGCTCTGCTCCTAGCAATAACCTCCACTAGACGAGTCTGAGTTACAGGCACTCATGGCTGTGGAACCTTTTATCATTTTCCATCATGACAGGGTTTCTCTGAGGACAAACCCTACATTTATGCCTAAGGTAGTGTCCAGTGTGGCCCTTAACCAAACAATTCATTTGTCTACCTTTTACCCAAACCCACAGAATAAGGGTGAGAGACTTGTGCAGTCTTTGGACATTCACAGGCAGCTACGCTTCTACTTGGACAGAACCAAAGCTTTCAGAAAGACTGAGCAACTTCTAGTGGCATATGCTGCAGGATCACAAGGAAAGCCTGTCTCAAAGCAGACTTTCAAAGTGGATAGGCCACTGCATTCGTTTCTGCTATTCACAGCATGGCAAATCCAGTGCCTAAGGGCATTAGGCCACATTCAACCAGAGCAGCAGCCACTTCAGCAGCCTTCCTCAGAGGAGTACCAACCAAAGACATCTTAGTGGCTGCAACTTGGAGTTCAGTGCATACTTTTACAAAGCACTATCACTTACCTCTCTACTCTAAATCCAGGTCAGGCTTTACCACTGCAGTTCTGCAGGGCCTGATAGCCTCTCCTAATCCTATTTAGCACCAGCCTCACAACCTTAGCTTTGGGATTCAACCCAATTGTAATGACTGCAACAGTGAAACACGAACATAGTACAGTTGTGTACCTACCATAAATGTAGATGTTCGAGTGTATTCACTGTTGCAGTCCAGGTTACCCACCCACCATCCCCCTTTTCCTTGCTGGGACTTATCTGTACTTCTCTATTCTATACAACCTATGTGCTGTATTTGCTTGTAGATGAAGGAAAAGTTGTTTTTTGTGTATGCATGCTTATTGGCATTATTTAGCCTACCATTTTAGGGGCACCTGACATCTGGGGCAAGAAAAACTGAAGAAAATGGCATTGCTGCATCTGTTATACCCCTGGCGCACTGACGTCAGGGAGGAGGAGACAGCAACCGACGCTGGACCTAGACTTTGGAACTCAGGCCGACTGTAGGTAGCCTGCCAGCAGGATAACCCAGTTGTAATGACTGCAACAGTGAATACACTCGAACATCTATATTTATGGTAGGTATGCAACTGTACTTTGTAGTGCTGTGGTGGGGGCAGAAACCATGTGCGTTAGGAGGTTGTTAGAGAGAAGGTAGTTTAGGAGCTGGGAGTAAAGTATTTTTGATAGGTGAAAGAATCACGATGGGTCTGTAGTTTGCTAGTTTGGTAGAGTTGCTGCCTTTATGCAAGGGAATGATATAGGAGACTTTCCAGATTAGTGGTATGTAGTTTTCGGTGGTAGACCAATTGATGAGGATGGAGATGGATTAGGCTACGACTTCGGAGGTGGATTTAAGGAATTCTGACGGGAGGTTGTCAGCAGCTAGGCTGGTGGGCTTGAGCTTACTGAGTAGTTTTTTGATGGTGTGGGTTGGGACGGGATTAAAGGAGAAGGGGTTCACTTCCTCCCTGCTGGCTATTGGGATTGTAATAGTGATGTTTTGGTTGTAGTTAGTGAGTGAATTGTGTTTGTGAAAAAGGAGTTGAATTGAGTTGCGATGATGTCATTTGAGGGGAGCGTGGTGGGATTGGAAATGGAAGCATTACCAGGTTGTAGGAGTTTGTTTATGGTGGCCCAAAACTTTTTGGGAGGGTTGTTTTTTTGCTGAATGATGGTGTAGTAGGTTTGTTGTCCGTTTTTATCTGGGATTTGGCATTGTTCCCAAGTTGCTTAAGTAGTAGTAGGTCGTCATTGTTTTTGTTAGTTAACCAATGATCCCATGCCCTGTTTTTCTTTTAGCAATGCTTTGGTGTTCTTTGTTAGCCAAGGGGTGTGGTGATTTTTTTTATTCTAGCTGTTCTACAGGGGGCTAGGCTGTTTAGTATATTAAGGAAGGTGGTGTTAAAAGTATTGCACGGCGTTGTCTAGTGGTAGAGTTATGAGAGGGAAACCAGTTAATTTGTTGGAGGAGGGAGTTAAAGGTTTGGGTGTTAAATTTCTTCTTGTTGGGGATTAGCTTATATACTTCTTGTTCGGGTAGAGTGAGATTGTTTCTGATTAGGTATGTGGGTAGGTAGTCACTCATGGTATTGGGGAGGCATCCTGTTAGGGATGTGTTATATTTGTGAAAGTCCATTCTAGGATGGGACGGTCTGTTACAGCTTTTGTCTATTCTTGTGGGGTTTTGTATGAGCTGGGAGAAACCGTGTAGGTTTATAAAATTGGATGGATTATTGGAATTATAGATGGACCAGTCAGTATTGACATCATCCATAATGATGGACTCTTGGTGGAAGGTTGTGGATAACCAGTGAAGTACTTCTTCAGCTGTATTGGTGTTTTCTCCTGGAGGAATATAGTTAGCCACTGTGAGTAGAGTTTTGTTTTTATTGATTTTCAGTTTGGAGAAGAGCATTTCATAATTATTAAATGTAGATAGAGTGTTGATGAGTTCTAATTCTAGGTTTTGTCTGAACATTGTAGCTACACTGCTTCCACGTTTATTTTGACAACTGAGCTTGTATAGGTTATAGTCTGAGGGGAGGATTTTGTTGTTATTGACATGTGGCTTTAGCCAAGTTTCTGTCAGAATGATAATAGTAAGGAGTATAAATCTGTTGGTGCACGGAGGTCGTGGATTTGTAATTAGAGTACTCATTAGATTTATTTTGAGGAGCAGAAGGAAGTATCCTTTGGGGTAGGGTGGTTATGGATGGAGTTATGTGAGGGGTTTGTGATGGTTGGTGTATCACTAAGTTTATGTCCTGGGTTGGGGTGGATGTCGCTGCTTAGTTTTAGTTTTGATAGTATGTTAAATAAGGTATTTGAATTAGTTGACTTCATTTGATCTTCAACCTGTGGGTTTCGGATCCGAATCGGATCCGACATGGCCACATTTCCCAGCTACTGATCCGAGCTCTCGGCTCCTCCCCGTACCCATAATGCCCTCCATCTCCTTCCTCTCTTCAGATCTCATTTGCCACTAGTGAAGCAACAAGCGTGGTCTGAGCTCTTAGAGTAGTTGGGAGTTTTTTGTCAGTAAAAGTCTGATAGTTTTTTGATATTTCCTTCTCTAATTTCTTCCTTTACCTTTTCGCGAGGTCATCTGTACAAAAACAGTTTACTTTCAGCTTCTTCTTTCAGTCTTTCCTATTGTGAGTGTGCATGTGTTGGGCCGGTTTCTTTTAGGGATATCTGAAACCCCTAAATCAGGTTTCCATAAATGCACAGTGTGGCCATAAGCTTTCCCCAGCAGATGGCCTCACTCTGTGTGTGGGGGTGTCTGGGAGCAACGTAACTTCAGCTCTCCTGTCCTGTCTGTGCTGGGATCAATCCCAGAGCACTGAAGGACAGGAGGGACAAACTGATTCTGAAGGGGCTACTTCCCTCCTCGGGGACAGTAGTTCCTCCTTCGCTTCCCGTGGGAACACCAGCAGCTGCACCTTCCTCCTCCTCCACGGCCTCTAGGACTCAAACTCCCACCAAGAGGTCCAGGGAGGGAGAAAAGCCCAAGAAGGACAAGCCATTAAACGGTTGCCTGACCGCTCGGTTCAGGCCAGTCCGCCACCGAAAGTAAGGCCTCTAACTAGGCCTAGGTCTCATCGGCTAAGGTCTCCTAGATTTTCCCCTGAGCCAGAGGAAGCCCCTGTCCGGTCCTCTCCCCACTGGCTTTTTAGACCTGTTTTGGTGGTTTCTTCTTCGCGATCTACCCGGAGTTTGAGCGAAGCAGAGATGGACAAGTTGATGCGGAGGTTTATCCGCATCCAGAGCCAGATGGAAGTCTTGCCGGCACCCTCTCCCTCTGGAGGGGGTAGCTTGCACCCTTTCGGTACACTTACAACTCATTCTCCGATCCAACCTTCAGTTTGGGAGTTCCTGGATCTGTGGACACTTGGGGTCGAGGGGTTGGCGCCAACGTTCCCATGTACCTCGACGCCTACCGTGGCCTTGAGCATGTTTGATCCGATGGGTTTGGATCCGAGCTCTTGGAGCTGAAGTCTCGGGGTCGGATCCGAGGGGATTCTGTCTTCTCTTACGCTTTAGGAGTGCAGTATCCCTCTTGGCATCTCTGCTCCTAGAGCCTCTGCTCGGACTTCCCTGTCGGGTCAGAGGGGGACAGCCCCCATCGGTATCTCCCAGGAGATTTGTTCCCCTTTGGCCCTTGACATGGTGGAGAAGGGATCTCTTGGTTTTGAGACCCTTGACTTTCTTGTCCTCTTGACTGTCCAGACCCCCTCGGCTTTGGGTTCGGCCCCGACCATCTTGCCATCTCAGGGACAGCCTGTGTCCGTCCTGCCTCTGGAGGCTTCCACACGGGAAAAGGAAGTTTGCAAATCCTTTCCAGAGAGTCCTACTGAGGAGGTACCTCGCAAACGAGCGTGTAAGAGGAGGCACATGGACTGTCTGCCAGAGTCCCTCACCGAAGACACTGACTTGGAGAAGGGGGAAGGTTCCCCAAGGTCACCCCCTGAGGCTGTCTCCTTTGGAGACATCATGGAACTCCTCTGCCAGAGAGGGAGGTGGTCTGCCCCAAAACCGACCTCTAACGAGTCAGTGTTTCTGGAGCCGTTCGGCACGGACCCATCCACCTCTTGGTTGGCCCTGCTGTGGTTACTTTAGTGGATCTTATGACATCTAAAACATAGAAGGAACTGGACATCGTGGAGTCTGTCCCCAAGTGCCCCGGGCAAGGTCTTGAGTTCCTCATTGGACAGGATGTGCCAGAATAAGGGGTCTCCAGTGCATGCTGTGGTTGTGGTAGCCACCACCAAGAAGGAGCTTGAGCAGGAGAGCTCCACGGTTCACCCTCCTGATCGTGAATCAAAGGCATCGTACCATTTTGGAAAGCGGGTGTATGCTTCAATGACCTTCTTGGTAAGGGAGCTGAACTACATGGCACACGTCATTCGATTACAGTGAGACTTGGTCAAGGAAGTCGCTGAATCAACCTCAGAGTCCATGTCGCCGGATGACAAAAAAGTTCTCCGCGTGGATGTCCACCCTTTCGATTTAAATTTCGAATATGTCCATGTGCCTGCTCTCCCATGCTATGGAAGGAAGCCGCAAGGGCTGCCGGGAGGAGCATTGCCATCATGCGTCATGCCTGGCTCCGGTTTTGTCAATTCTCCGAACCCTTTAAGGCATCCTTTACAAATGCCCCTTACGATGGTTCTTCCCTTTTTAGGTAATCTGTTAGAGACTCTGATCCAGATTGAGAAGGAAGGGAAGACGCTGTCTGCCGTTGGAATCAGCTTTTCCCCTCACCGATCCTTTTCCAGGAATCAGCGAGGGGCGAAGAAGATGTGGTTGCGGAAGTCTCGGGCATTTTCCTGGGACGCTCAGGACTTGCCTTCCCCCAGAGGCAGAGGGGGTCCTAGAAACTGTGGGTCCCGAGAACCATTCTCTGAGAAACCTGGGAAGCATCCCTGAAGGGTTGCCCGACTGCTAGTCTCTGGAGGCAGTCTGGGATCACCTGTCACTACACCCAATGGCATAGGAGTCTGTTACAGAGATCGCTGAGTGTTGCGAATTATATCTAGAGAATATTTCATCCCGTTCAAAGAACCACCATGGCCGAAGAAACACCTCCCAGACGTCCCACCCGTGCAAAGGGAGGAAGCAGCACTAGAAGTAAAAAAGCTGCTGATCAAACGAGTCATCCAACCTGTCCCCCCAGACAAATCCAGATCAGGCATTTACTCTAGGTTCTTTTTAGTGCTGAAGAAAACTAGGGACCTCAGACCTATCCTGGATCTGTCCACCTTGAACCTGTCAGTAACCAAAACGAAATTCAGGATGGTCACTCTTCTATCCATCCTGCCCTGTCTGCAGGTGAACAATTGGATGTGCTCGATAGATCTCCAGGATGTGTACTACCACATCAAGATGGACAGGCGCTCTCAGAGATTCCTCTGCTTCCGGCTAGGTGCCAGTCATCAGTTCAGAGCCCTTCCCTTTTGTCTCACCTCAGCCCTCCAAGGTGTTTACCAAGGTGATGCCGGTAGTAGCGGCTCACCTGATACTTCAGGGTATTCAGGTCTTCCCTTACCTGGATGATTGGCTCTTTGCTGCCCCTTCCAAGCATCTACTTTGTCAGGCCAGGGACTGCTTTTTTCACCTAGCAAACTGGGCATTACCATAAACCGAAACAAATCTTCACTGGTCCCAGTTCAGGTTCTAGATTTCATCAGGGCTCGGTTGAACACTGTTCAAATGAGTTTTCTTCACCCCGGATAGGATACACAGTTTGAAGATGCATGTCCTGTATGTCCTTCAGGCCCAAGTTCCAATGGTAGAAGCAGTTCTAAGAGCATTGGGGTCAATGGCGGCCATGATCAACCTGTTACCTTTAGCATGCCTCCATATGTGACTTCTCCAGTGTACCCTCGTGGTTCACTGGTCCCTGTTAGATCTTCCTTTGTCTCATACCATTCGGGTTTCCCAAGTGTGCAGGGGTGGATTCAGTTCCTGGACTTGCTGAAGGGACTTCCTTTTCTTCTGGTCTTTCCCAAATCCGCAGTGACCACGGACACCTCCCAGCTAGGGTTGGGGGAAATTGCCAAGGAAGGACAGTCCAAGTCACCTGGTTCCCATCCGAGACCAATTTGCATATCAACGTCCTGGAGATGGGGGTGGTTATTCTTGCACTACAGGCCCTTCATGCTCATCTTCTTCTAGGAACGATCGCAATTCAGATGGCATTATGTCAGTGGTCTGGTATATCAACAAACAAGGGGGAATTGGATTTTATTCCCTCTGTTCCGAAGCTATGACGGTGTGGGAATGGGAGATCTCTACCGGCCGTTTTCTGGTGGCAACGCACATTCCAGGACAGTCCAACATTCTAGTGGACAGGGTCAACAGATCTATCCTGATGCCTTATGAGTGGTCTCCGTATCCTGCACTAGCGGAACAGAGCTTTCAAAAGTGGGGTCATCCTTGTTGCAATCTCTTTGCATCTCCTTCCAAAGCAAAATGCAGTGAGTTTTTTGCTCTCTACCCCCCTCGGGGGGAAGCCCCAGAGATGCACTAATTCATACTTTGCTTCCCAGACTTGTGCTTATCCTTCGTTACCCCTCATGTCGAAGTTTATTCAGAAAGCTCGCAGGCTTGGGAGTACTGTGATCCTCATTGCCCCATTCTGGCCTCGGCAGGTCTGGCTCCCCTCCCTGTGTTCTCATCTACTAGTTCCACCATGGACGTTGGATCTAGTTCTGGATCTTGCCTCTCATCCCTCAGGGATTCCTCATCCAGACCTGGTCAGTCTGAAGCTCACTGTTTAGCTGCTCCAGTTCCCATGATTGTTAGGACTCCTGGTTTATCTTCTCTGGTTAAGGATATTTTGGTGGCGGCTTGCAAGTCTTCCACCAGAAAGGTGTATCGTAGCAAATGGAAACATTTCTCTATGTGGGCGCTTCAGCATGCTTTGGATCCTTTCACAGCTCCAATGTCTGCAGTACTAGACTTTGTGGCGGGAATTTTTCGTCAAGGGGCAAGTTTCTCCACAGTGAAAGTTGAATTGGCTCCCAATTCTAATTTTCATGTTGGAGAAAACATGTCTTTAGCTTCTTCAAAACTTTGCAAATCTTTTCTTAAAAGTACCTTTCTACTTAGACCTCCATTTAAGGATCCCACTCTTCCTGGGACCTTACTCTTGTGCTCCAGGCGTTAGTCTCCCCACCTTTTGAACCGGCAGCTTCGGTAGATTCAGTATCTATCTTGGAAGTCTACCTTTTTGGTGCCCATTACTTCTGCCAAGAGAGTGTCAGAATGTCAAGCTCTTTCCATCAAGCCTCCATATATGATGTTTCATAAACATAGTTTCCTTGCAGACAAATCCTTCCTTCCCAAAGTAGTGTCAGAGGCAAATATTAATCAGACTATTAATCTACCAGTGTTTTTTCCCAAATTTTCAAAATAAAGGGGGATATAAACTGCACTTGTTGGATGCTCATGGGCAGTTGAGATTTTACTTGCACAGGACTAAAGCATTTCGTAAAACGGATCAATAGTTTGTTTTTTTACTCAGGACCTTTCCTAGGGCAACCAATTTCTAAAATGAGAATTACTCTTTGGATTTCCCAGTGCATTATTCAAGCATATTCTTCTAGAGGAATTTCCGGTCTGGGTCAGGGTAAAAGCGCATTCTATAAGGTCTATGGGTACTTCAGCTGCTTTTTGGTCTCGAGTGTTACTGGATGATATTTTTTCTGCAGCTACATGGTCCTCATCTCATACCTTCATTTCTCATTACAAGTTGGATGTTGTGTCAAGGAACAGGGCATCCTTTGGCTCCGTGGTGCTCCAGAATATACTTCCATGAGGGTTTCCCAGTTTGGTAGTGGGGGATTCTGTCCCACAGGTTGAATGTCAAATGAAGTCAACTACTTCAGATAAAGACGTTATGTACTCACCATAACGTTCCATATGAGTAGTTGTACTTCCTTTATCTTCAACTTTTCTTCCCCTCCTTCCCCTGACCTTGTCACTTTGGTACTGTCAGTCTATGAGTATAAATACCCTAGATTTGCTCATCGTCAATCTGGGAGTTTTTTTTTTGGGCTGCCAGTAAGGATGGGGTCTTGGTGGGTCAGGTATGTGTTACGAAATTAGCAGCAAACTCGATCTGAAGAGAGGAAGGAGACCGGGGGCATTATGAGTAAGAGGAGGAGCTGGAAGCTTGGATCAGTAGCTGGAAAATGCAGGCGTGTCAGATCTGGTTCGGATCCGAAACCCACAGGTTGAAGATTAAGTGCAACTAAGATGGAATGTTATGGTGAGTACATAACTTTTTTTTTCTAAGTTTGGTTGTTCGTATGTGTTGTCTAAGAAACAATTCATTTATGGAGCTGGTTTGGTGGTATTTAAGTGGGAGGTAGTCTATATCGATGGTGTTATAAAGGCTAGATGTTATCAGGAGTTTGCGGTGGTGGGTTTTGTGGAGTAGACTGAAGGTGATGGAGTTGTGGTGGTATTTGTAGAGGATGGTGGTGTGAAAGTGTGTTAGATGGTAGGGAAGGGCTAGTGTGAAGAGAGTAGCTGTGTAGAGAGAAGATTGTCCGTGAATAGTATTTGGGTGGATGGAACATAGTGTGATTTACCAATGTGCTGAGTTTGTTTAGGGTGAGTTAGTAAAGGGTGAGACTCAGTGTGTGTAGTTAGAATGAGTTGCGGAGTGTGGCAGGGGGTGGGGAATTGCTCGAGTGCGAGGGTGTGTGGCAGAGCATGGGTTGTGGTGGTGGGGAGGGGTAGACCTTTGGTGAGTGGCTGGTGAAGATTGCAGGGTGTGGTTATGTCTAGCTAAATGTTGGTAGTGGGGTTGGGTGAGAATTGGGGGCAGGGGAGGTGAGCGGAGTGGGCCTGAAGGGCGAATGGAGTGGACAGAGACATTGGCAGTCCGTGACTGACCAAAAAACAATCAGCCAGCCCGTGAATTAAGGAGCCGCAGGACAGAGCCGGAGTTTTCAGGTAGGTTATTGGGCTCTGGTATTGTCTTTAAGTGGTAAAGTGTGGCTTTAGTTAAAACAAGCAATTTAAGACTATATTTGACCCCTTTGCAGTTTTATTGGGATAGGAACTTAGTTTTGTATAGAATTTAGTGGAACAAATGTCACTGGAATAATGGTTGGACTGATAATACTTGGTTTTTCCACCAAGTTCTGTATAAAAACTGTTACTGAAATAGTTGGGCCGATAACATGGGGGGGATATTTTAGGTATTGCTTCCCAGTTAGTGTGCACGCCACTTTAGAAATGCTAGTAAAGGAGAGAGAGAGAGAGATTAAGAAAGGTAATGCTATGACAGTAGCCTACGTTGCTGTTCACAAGTGATGTAGTTGGTGGCACTTCAGGTGAATGGAGGTTTCCTTTGAGGAGGATCCTTAGCTAGTTAATTCTAATTTGTGAGATCCAAGTCAGGGGAACCTCACAAATGTTTTTCACGCTGGGCAGCTGTGGAGAATAAAGGCAAAAAAATGGGGGGGGTGGGATGCAGCATGTAATGAGACATTAAAATAGGAAGATCGTTGGCTGTATATCTACTAATATATCTAGGAGTTTAACAGCACCCTGTCATACTGTTTTAACTATAAATCAGCAAGTAGAGAAATAAGGTTTCACATTTCTATTAGCTTAAGCAACAAACCCTGAGCATATGCATTCATGCTATCAGCAACTAATTATCAGTACATAGCTGCTGTCATCTGCAGGATGTCTTGCCTTTATACATAAATATTTGCATGTACAACCATAAGCAACACAGTTAGAGCCAAGGCAATATTGTCATTTGTTAGTCTCTGCAGTGTTGCTCGCAATCCTACTAAGGTTAGGATCCCACCGGTGCAGTTTGTTTTTGTGATTCGTTTTAGGCTTACTTCTCGCGCATACAGTAGCCTTTATGTAGTCATTTACATGTTTGTATGTGTTTCTATGAACTGTCCTAAATAGACTGTTGTGAACTCCGGGTTAGGTTTTGCATTGAATTTTGATAAACTATCACTTAATAGAATGTAGTTTACTTTAGAATAGTTTCTTACTGTAAAGGTTTTGAGGGTTTTTCTAAATTGATTTTTATTTTGAAGGAGACAGCTTTGTGATCTGACCTCATCAGTAAGGATGTGACATTGGGGGGGGGGGGGTGCAGCACTCTTCCATATTGGTGAGGAAGTAGGCTCTTATGTTTGAATCTCTGGTTGGAGTGCACACTAAATGATCAGGGCATTTGTGTTCAAGTCCAGGAAACCTTGTGCCTGCAGTTTGGAGGCACTATACATTTCCCATTCTGTAGAGAGGTAATTAGTCTCCCATGAACAGAATCTTTGTTTGGATGGTGAAAGCCTGCAGTAGATCTAGATGAGTTGTGGGATTCTTATGACATAGATGGTAACCTATATAGCTTGCTAAGATATGGTAAGGGACTCTCTAGGGCAATTTGCATGTGGATAAACTTCAGACTATTATCCTATTTAACCATCTTTAGGTGTGTTTGTTGCTGTTATAGATTGAGGCACCTCCACTTTTAGTCCCTGTCTGTGTTGCTGGTGGTCTAAATGTATGGAAGGAGCTGTAGCCTTGAACTGCTGGAGTATTCTGTGGCTTTAAGATTTAAAGTATGTCTCTGTGATGGTAAAGATGTCTTTTTCAGAGCGAGTAGAATTTGTAGTGTGTGGATTTAAGGCTCCTAGCATTGAGCAGTAACACTTTTTAGGTTCCATTTGGTTTTATTTGCTATGTTGGTAGGTTTGTCACTTTGGCTTTGCCTAAAAAAGGCTCTAACAGGATAGGTTTTAGCCAAAATCTGGAAGTCCAGGGGAGACAGGTGTAGACCATCTTAGGCAAAGCAACATGGTCTGTTGACCATGTCCACCCAGGGCGACCAATATTGAATCTCCCTGGACTGGCACCAGAAATTAAGCCAATTGTTCAAGTCAGTCATAGTTTTGTTTATACTGTGGCATCTATTAAAAAAGGTCCATAATATCTCCTCTCATGTCCAGAGAGGTACATCTCCGGTCATTTATGCCCACATGAACTATGATAGAATCGTACTGATACCTGTTGCAGTGACTTGAGTGAGTGTGTAACTTGGCAGATCCTGGCTCCAGATAAAGTAACAGGCCTTCATCTTCTCCTTATCCAGGCTGGTGAGTGGGCATCTGTGTGTTGTACAGTGGAGTTCTCTATGACAAGAGTCCTGAATAAATTGTTTGCTTGCCTTATGGGCTTTGATTCTGGGGTCCATTGCATGTAGTCTTGTTTGTGGTTTTTGGTGCTACTTTTGGTGTGTGCTTTACAGATTGCTGAGGATAGGTGTTGCCATTTGTATGCTTGAGGTCTGTGAAGTTTGAGGAGATTACTTTTACTGCCCCAACATAAGATGGTCTGCATGTGTGTTGGACACCTTGTGTGGTGGATGTAGTGTAAGTGAGATTTTCCTGCAAGGAAGTTGTGTATGTACATTTCTTGCATACTGTGTTGGTTTCTTTAAGGATTAAAAGGGTACTGTAGATGAGACAATTAGTACTTTGTCTCAAGATGTCCATAGCTACCAAGCTGGATATGGAGACATTTGGCAGCTACTCCACTCTGTGGATGTACACAGACAGCGAAGATTTTACCTAGAGAAAATCCAATCAGCTTTTTGTTTCCTTCCACCCCAGGGCCCTGGGCAAGGCAGTCTCCAAACAAACCATTGCATGTTGGATTAGAAAAACTATTTATTTATGTTACTCTCCCCATGTCAAAAAACTTCCACAGTGTGTAAAAACTTACTCTTATCTGGGCATTGGCAGCCTCCAAAGCCTTCTTAAAAGGCCCGAACACTGCTTCCATGCTGGAAGAAGCCACATGGTCCACCATTCACACTTTCAACAAACTAGACTATGTTCTCAGAACACATGCAGGTTTTGCCAGAGCAATTCTGCAGGGCTTTGTGGAATCAGCTTCTTCTACCTCCTCCCTTCCTTCCAGCTAAGTTGTGGTACTCTCCCACACCAAGAATACTGCAACATAGCATCTCTTCCAGTGGAGCTCCCCCTCTTTCCTGACACCTAACTGGAGCACCTCACCGAGGAGGACCCTTGAAAGGGACCGTGTAAAACGAGGGCACCTAGATTCCCCTCTGAAATCTTTAACAGAAGAAAATTATTTTGAGGAAGGGGAAGGGTCCCCGAGATCTCCACTTGATGATGTTTTGTTTCTTTTGGAGCGAGATCCTTGAAATACTACACCATAGAGGTGGTTGGTCTACCCAAAGCCCTTCCTCAGAGGAGTTTGTGTTCTTGGAAGCCTTTGGGTCTGGTCCATCGACATCTTGAGTGACCTCTACTGCAGATGACCTTATAGACCTCGTCTCCTGCAGGGCATGGAAGGAGCCAGGTATCGTGGAGCCCATACCAAAAGGAGCTGACAATCCTCAGTGCCTCTTCCAGTAAGCAACACTGGACAAAAGGTACCCCTGTAGATGCCATGGTTGTGGCAGCCACGAAGAAGGAGCTAGCCGAACAAACCTCCACTGTTCATACCCCTAACAGGGAGTCTGACAGCTTCTGGAAGTGGATGTATGGATCAGTGACATTCGCACTGCGATCGCTGAATTCTTTGGCCCACTTTACCAGGTTGCAGAGGGACTTACTATAGGAACTCTTCAACACTGCCCCCGGGTCCATGTCTAAAGAGGAACAGAAATACTTTTCTGCAAGAATAGCCAACCTACAATACATTTCTAAAGTGTCCATGAGGTTAATATCTCATGCTGCTAAGGGTTCCTCAAGAGCCACCGGTTCAGGCATTGCCGTTTGGAGACATGCCTGGGTGCAACTTTGACTTTGCGGAACCTTCTAAGGTGTCATTCATCAGTGCTGTTTTTGATGGATCCTCACTCTTTGGACCAACCGTAAAAGATACCCTCTCCCGATATGAAAAAGATGGGAAAACCTTGTCTGTCATTCAAATCAAATTCTCTACCCCACAAAGACTATTTTCCAGAAATAAACTTGGAGATAGGAACGTGTTGTTCAAGAAATCACAAGGGCCTTTCCGGGATTCACAGGGAGAGTTTTCCCCTGCAGGCAGAAGGGGAAATATCTAATTTGGTAGACGCTGATCACATGCGGCAGAAGAGGTTTGTTCATAGGTTCATAAGTTGGTAGTAGGCTGTTGGCCCTAGGGCCTATACAAGCCTAGCCGTAACAATTCCCTGGCTATTTCTTCCCACAATATTAACTTCCGTGGACCCCTGTCTAGCAGGGCGACTGACGTAATCCCAGGGGTGAATTTCCTATCTCCCTTTCCAGTCATCAGGGTTCCTTTTGAAGAGGGCCAAAGAGGCGCTCTGCTTGACATGTATGGGCAGTCTGTTCCAGAGTCCGGGAAGTCTGTGGGTCAGGAACTTATCCCTCCTGCATGTTTTGTTTATTGTGATGACTGTTTAGATTCCTGGAGCATGTGGCTCTGAGGGATTGGGATTTCTTTAAGTGCAGCATGTCCAACAGCTCTGGGTTTCACATGGCCTTGTATGTTAAGTAGAGTAGACGGTCTGCGACAGAGTATAGCTGGAGTTTTTTTAGATAGTCAGCATAGGGCATCTGCTTAAGGCCTGTGATTCTTTTAGTGAGGTAATTCTGCTGCGTTTCCAGTTGTTGCAGATATCTTGAGAGGTACATACCAAACGGGGCGTTGTATTCTATAATGGGTCTAATGAGGGGATAAGTACAGTAGGACAATGAACTCCTTTTTTCTGGATGAAAACCCCTTAGTGATGAGGTGTGCCACATGGAAGGATTTCCTGACTGATGTGGTTATCGAAGGTGAGACCACTGTCCACCTGTGTCCCTAAGTCTCTCATCACGCTTTCAGTGTTTAGTGTACTGCCACCTATGTAGTAATTCATGGGTACATGTTTTTCCCATAGGGGATAACTATACATTTCTTGGCATTGAGCTTGAGCCCATGGCTCTGGCACCAAGCATCTGTTTCTGTAAGTCCCTTTTGTAGAATGTCCACATCATTTGGGGATTCAGTAATGGCTCCCAGTTTGCAATCATCTGCGAACTTTGTTAACCAGAGTCTCTTAGTGTTGGCCTGTACTTCAGAGAAATAGATGCCAAACAAGAGCGGTCCCAGGACTGAACCCTGAGGTACTCCACTTGCCCCTTGCCTGGAGCTGGATATTGAGTCAGCTACTTTTACAGTGTGGGTTCTGTCAGTAAGCCAGTTGGCAACCCATCGAGTGACGTAGGTATTAATGCCCAGCTTAGTAAATTTATCTATGATTCCAGAGTGGGGGATGGTGTTGAAGGCCTTGGCAAGGTCCAGATGGGCTGTGTGGACTGCCTTACCCTCGTCCACAGCTCTGGAGACTGATTCGAAGAAGTCAGTCGGGTTTAGGAGACAAGATTGGCCCTTCACGAACCCAAAATGGGTGGGGTCTAGTGTTTGAAGGTTGCCAATGTCATTGTTTATAAGTTCCATAATAATACGTTCCATGGCCTTGCAGATCAGGCTAATCAGACTGATGGGGTGGTAGTTCCCAGTATCCAAGGTGGATCCTCCCTTGTGGAGTGGGATAACTGTTGCTGTGCGCCACTCAGTGTAGAACCAGGGATCTTAAGATTCCATCTCTGACAGATCCTTTCAGCGCTCCTGAACAGTTGCCTTACTGTCCCGCTCTGGAGGCAGTTGGGGTGCTTATCCTTGCACCTAAATGCCTGGCCTGCCACTACAAATGACCATTTGGTGTAATGGGTCATATCCAGAGGATATTGCATTACCTTTTTCAAAACTTCCATTCCAAAGAAAAATCTCCCCGATGTTCCACCCAATCAGAGGGAGTTAGCAACACAAGAAACTGCAAAGTTGCTAAAGAAGAGAGTTGTCCAGAAGGTCCCACCAGACTAAATGGGATCCAGAATCTACTCAAGGTTTTTTTTAGTGCCAAAAAAGACAGGCGACCTGAGACCGATCCTGGATGTAATCTTCCTAAACAAGTCCGTAAAGAATTCAAAATTTTGGATGGTCACAGTACAGTCCATTCTACTTCCTTTTCAAAAGGATGACTGGATGTGCTCAGTAGATCTTTAGGATGCATACTGTCACATCAAAATGAACAGGCACCCTCAAAGGTTTCTCTGCTTCCAGCTGGGAGCCAGTCATCAATTCAGAACTCTGCCCTTAGATCTCACCACAGCCCCCAGGGTGTGCACCAAATGCATGGCCGTGGTAGCGGCTCACTTGAGACTGCTCTGATTCGGAGGATTTTTCTTACTAGACGACTAGCTCCTGACCACATCAACCAGGCATCAACTCCTCCAAGCCAGTGATTATCCCCTTCACCTAGCGAATACACTAGGAATCACAGTAAATCACAAAAAGCCCCAACTACAACCAGTTCAAGTGATAGATTTTATACGAGTGTGTCTAGACACACTCAATTGTCTAGCCCTCTTGCCTTCAAACAGAATTCTGTCCTTGAGATTACATATCAAATATTAGCCATCCTTTTGTCACCTGCAGAATTAGTTCTCAGAGCACTAGGTTCAGTGGTGGCCACCATAATGTTGATTCCTACAGCTCGCCTTCACATGAGGATTCTTCAGTGGACCCTACCAGTACAATGGTCTCTACACAGCTGACCTTTGAATGATCCTGTCACGCTCTCTTGGGTGTGCAAAGACCCCCATCCCATGGTGGCTTCAGTTGAAGGACGATGTCTATTCATTTTTCTTTCACCCATCACCACATTGATCACGGATGCATCCCAGTTAGGGTTGGGGGGCATTACTTGGGATGAGTTGCTCAAGTCACGTAATTGGCACAGGAGACCAATGTTTATATAAATGTCCTAGAGATGAGAGCAGTGCTGCCAGTGTTGCAAGCGTTACAGAGCTTTCTTCCTCTAGGGATGCTTGCATTTCAAGCAGACAACATATCTGTAGTTTTGTACATCAACAACAAGGGGGAAGCAAACCAATACCCCCTTTGTTGAGAAGCAGTAACAGTTTGGCAGTGGGCGGTCTCCTCCATCTGCTTTCTAGTAACCATGCACATTCTGGGGAAATCCATACATCCTAGAAGGCAGACTCAGTAGAACCCTTCTAATGCCTCACATGGCAAACTTGATCTCCCTCAAATGGAGTCAACATTGCTGTGATCTCTTTGTATCCCCTTCCAACAACAGATGCAGCAGGTTTTTTTGATCTGATCCCTCCTCAGTGGTAGTCACCGAGAGACTTTCTAGTCCATGTTTGGTCCTCCGGTGGTCTTTACGGTTTTCCCCCCTCTACTCCAGAAAGCGCAGAGGTTGAAAAGCAAAGTGATCCTCATTGCATCCTTCTGGCCTCAATAGGTTTGGTTCTCCTTTCTTTGGTCTCACCTGATGTGTCCTCTCTGGATGGTGGACCCAAGTCCAGACTTTTTCTCACCCTTCAGGACAAGTTCACCTGGTTTTGACAGGCCTCAAATTGACCACATGGTTTCTGCAGTTCCAGTGATGGCTAGACTTTCTAGGCTTTCCACTCCAGTTAAAGAAATTCTGGTATGTTCATATAAAGCTTCCAACAGAACAATTTACAAGAGCAAGTGGAAAAGATTCTCCATCTTTACTCCCCTAAAAATATGGATCCTTTTACTGCCCCATTCCAGCAGTTTTCGACTTCCTTGCTTCAGTTTTTCAGAGTGGAGCAAGCTATTCCACTGTCAAGGTACAGTTAGCAGCTATATACAAATACCACATAGGTGAAAGTTCTTTGTTTTTGGCTTCTTCCAAATTGTGTAAGGACATTGTCAGCGGTACCTTCTTGCTTAGACCTCCATTTAAAGAGCCAAATCCTCTGTGGGATTTTACTATGGTCTTACAAACTCTAGTTCACTCTCCCTTTGAACCTTCTGCCAAAGTAAATCTCAAATTCTCATCATGGAAGACCTTGTTCTTGGTGGCTATAAGCTCGACTCGGAAAAGTTCAGAATTGCAAGCACGGCCTTCCAAACCATCGTATTTGATCTTCTATAAAGACAGAGTCACCCTACATATAAATCTGACATTTACGGAATGTTGCCTCCGAAAACAATATCAATAAGTCCATCAATCTCCCTGTATTTTTTTCCTAATTTTGAAAAAGAGGTCGAATGTACCCTTCACCTGTTAAATGTACACAGACAGTTTCATTTTTATTTGGACAGAACAAAGGCCTTCAGAAAGTCTGACCAGTTAATTGTTTCCTTTTCGAAGGTGAAGTTGGGGGAAGCCTTTATCCAAAGTAACTTTAGCTAAATTGATTATGGATTGCATTTCTTGTAGGTAAGACACCTCCTGGACATGTGAAAATACGTTCTACTTGATCGATGTCTGCATCAACAGCTTTTTAGTCTAGAGTATCTATTGATGATATTTGTGTAACTGCCTCCTGGTCAGCCTAATTCTTTATTTTTCAGTAAGTACTGCATCAGAATATTTGCCTAAGTACTTCATTCTTAAATTTTCAGGGCCTACGTGTTAGTTTCCCCTCAAGTGTTTGGCAGTGCTCTATACAGACTCGGACACCTTGTGACATTTTTCCTGTAAAAGGAATATATAAGGAAATGGCTGTAGTACTTGGTAATAATGACCGTCCCCCTGGCATGTCAAAAGGTCAGTTCTCTGTGCTTTTTCCTATTAACCTGGTGAACTTGGGCATTTTGAGGTAGTGTAGCAACTGCCTCCTATACTGAGTCAGCAGATATTGCCAACTTACTGGCCGACAGATTCAGTGCCAACTTTACCTGCCTCCCCCCAGGACAAATCACAATACCGGAGTAATGCCAGGCAACCCCGTATTACTGCAGCACAGGTTAAAGCTGCATTGTCCAAAGCCAAGATTACAGCTTCTATGAGACCTGACAGTATCCCTGGCTGTGTTCTACATGAACTACAAAGTGAACTGGCACCACATCTGTGTGCCCTGTTCAATCACAGCTTCACCTCAGGCTTTGTCCCTACTGAATGACGCACTGCTACAGTCATCCCTCTCCATAAAGGGCGAGCAATTACAGACCCTGGGAGTTATCGCCCCATTAGCCTGACGAGTCTGATATGCCAGGCTGTGGAGTGTGTTTACTTGGCCGAAGTGCAATGAAGTAAGAGAGGCACATAATACTAATATCAATGCAAATTTAAATGTTCCTGCCTCACAGGCATTGAGCTTGAGACTGCAAGTGCTAGTACAGCACAGAATAACAATTCTAGCTCAAGAAGGGGTGAACTCAATGCTACAAGCACCACAGAGGCATTAAAAGTCTTAGAAATGCCACACACTTCAAATGTTTTAACCAGTAACAGTCAAAATGAAAGTTCTACGGCTGTTCAGTCTGTAAAAAAGGAGGAGATGGTTCAAACCATACTAATGCAGACCCCCCCCCCCCATTTGCAAAATGGATTTGTCGTGAATGGGCCGGTCCAGCAGCAGGGGGAAGAAGAGGAGGCTGCTTTCCCAGGAGGGGGCGGTAGGAAGAGATTTGAAAAGGATGTGGAACATGGCGATGACGTGAGAATGCTGGTGGTAAACTTTTCTAGTAAAATGTTGACCAAACATCAGGAATCCATACTTGAACAAGGTTTGACTTTCATTTCAGCTTCAGACATTGACTTTGTGAGTACTGTATTGGATGTAAGATATTTTGCACGCAGTGTTATGCTGAAATCTTTTTTTGGCAGTAAAAACTCTGAGCTTTTTAATGCCTTTAAAAAACCCAGGTTATTTGTTCCGGATGTTAATCTAGTGTTAGAAGTATTTTTGTAATGTTTGTGAAACACAACTGAAAGAAATGCTTGGTTTTAAAAGTCAGAATAACAAGGACAGATTTTTTAATTTAAGTAAGGAAGAGCAGGCGGCTCTTTTTGAATTAAGAAATTATGCATTTATTGTTATTAATCCTGTGGACAAAGGTGGGGGAATTTGCTGTTTTTAATACTGAAAATAATGTTGCTTCTATGCAAGAAATGCTTAATGATGAAAAAGTATATAAACAAGTCAGTTTAAATGATATAGAATTATGCTGCAGCTTGGTATTTAAATCATCGTATGACTGTTTTGCAAGTAGTTTGATTTGTAAGTCTTTGTTGGACTTTTTAACTGTTACAAATCCTGTTGTTCCACTCATTTAGGGACTTCCAAAACTGCATAAAGATAGATACCACCCACCATTTAGACCAATAGAGTCTGGTCAAGGATGGGTTTACACATTCAATATCTAAATATGTTGAAAATATTTTAAGACCAATAGTTAGTACTTCATCCAATGTATTGAAAGATACAAAACAACTTCTGTCTTGGTAGGGCTTTTTGCAGTTCATTTGAACAACCTGATAACTGTTTGTTGGTATCTTTGGATAAAGGTTCACTTTTTACTTTAATACCCCATAGATATGGGTTGGAGGCAGTTAAGATTTATTTAAACCTGCACAGCTCGTATGATATGAGAAGTATTGATTTTCTATGTATGCTAACAGAAATAATTTTGGAAAACAATATCTTTCTTTTTGAACAGAAGTACTGTCTACAATTGTTTGGTGTAGCTATGGGCACACCATGTGCCAATAGCTACGCCAACATGGTTCTTGCCTGTTGGGAGGAACACTTTGTCTTGACACATGTGACATTTGCTAATAAAATTCTGTTCTATAGGAGATTTGTTGACTACTTCCTTTTGAGATTCACTCATTCTTACTCTTCGACTGAAATATCTTTTTTGGATGAGACTGTATGCAATGACATTAATGGGAAGTTATCTTCCAGTCTTTGGTGCAGGCTGGAGAAGTTGTTTGACCGCAACTGAGCTACAAAATATAAGTATTTTTTGATTATTTTAACAGATTACTGTTTTTATAATTTAATATATATAAAGCACTTTGTCTATTCAGAATCTTCAGAAATCTTTTTCTGTTTAAAAACTTTCATAGCTTGTTGTCTTAGGCTATTGTATAAACTGAAACATTTACTCTGTGTAATTATCTATTGGCTAGTGGGGGCTGGTTCTTTTGTGTTCTTGTAAAAAAGTTGTGTTTCTGGTCTTTGGTGCAGGCTGGGGATGTTGTTTGACCTGAGCTACAAAATATAAGTATTTTTGATTATTTTAACAGATTACTGTTTTATAATTTAATATATATAAAGCACTTTGTCTATTCAGAATCTTCAGAAATCTTTTCTGTTTAAAACTTTCATAGCTTGTTGTCTTAGGCTATTGTATAAACTGAAACATTTACTCTGTGTAATTATCTCTTGGCTAGTGGGGGCTGGTTCTTTTGTGTTCTTGTAAAAAACAGTTGTGTTTCTGGTCTTTGGTACAGGCTGGACAAGTTGTGTGACTGCAACAGAGCTACTAAATATAAGTATTTTTGATTATTTTAACAGATTACTGTTTTTATAATTTAATATATATAAAGCACTTTGTCTATTCAGAATCTTCAGAAATCTTTTTCTGTTTAAAAACTTTCATAGCTTGTTGTCTTAGGCTATTGTATAAACTGAAACATTTACTCTGTGTAATTATCTCTTGGCTAGTGGGGCTGGTTCTTTTGTGTTCTTGTAAAAAAGTTGTGTTTCTGGTCTTTGGTGCAGGCTGGAGAAGTTGTTTGACCTGAGCTACAAAATATAAGTATTTTTGATTATTTTAACAGATTACTGTTTTATAATTTAATATATATAAAGCACTTTGTCTATTCAGAATCTTCAGAAATCTTTCTGTTTAAAAACTTTCATAGCTTGTTGTCTTAGGCTATTGTATAAACTGAAACATTTACTCTGTGTAATTATCTCTTGGCTAGTGGGGCTGGTTCTTTTGTGTTCTTGTAAAAAAAAGTTGTGTTTCTGGTCTTTGTGCAGGCTGGAGTGACCTAACTGAGCTACAAAAGTATTTTTGATTATTTTAACAGATTACTGTTTTTATAATTTAATATATATAAAGCACTTTGTCTATTCAGAATCTTCAGAAATTTTTCTGTTTAAAAACTTTCATAGCTTGTTGTCTTAGGCTATTTTGTCCCACCCTCCCTCCTTGCTCTTATACTTGGTGGCTTTTACTGTGACACACCTCCCAGTCTAGTGTCATTAGCTCATTCTTCTTAATACAGAGAGACATTTGATAAGGCCTCTTCCTCCTTTTTACCTTTTCAAAAGTAAAAAACTTTTTTTTTTCTTCTTACTGAACCTTCTTGTGTTCTGACTGTCCTTCTCAAACATATTGGAAATATACCAGCATTTGTTATAACTGTATTTGCTATAACTGATTTAAGTATTTTTTTCTTTTTTGAATATTTACTGCTTAGCGACTGCATCTTAGCCTGTTTATACAGCTCTGCATTCTATTTAAACTGTTTTGTGTTGATTAACTGTTTTGCACTCTTAAAAGTTATTTGTTGCTTAATTTACCTGTAGGCTAACACACTCAAGTGTGCTAGCCACTTAAAAGCATTTATAGCATTTACTGTCTGTTTTTTCCTTGTCTCTGTAAAACAAAAAAAATCTCTTGTTTTCCCACCTTACTGAACTAGAGTAGTCCAGTTTCAGAGTTGCTGATCCCTGGGCTTTGTTTTAGTTCCTGTTACTGATCCATTGCCTTATTAGGAAGGAGTTTCTTTGTTTCTTACCAGTGTTTGTCCAATTGGTGAAGTTTCAGCCAGAAACTAGTAGTCTATGCTATAAAACCGCTAAACCCAACTCTGCACAGTGGTGGCCTGCAGAGTGATCCAAGCAACAGAGCTAAAGAGTGACTTTCTACCAGATATAAGTATTTTTGTGGCTTTCCCTGCATTTCTGTTTTACTGCTACTTTAAGTGATTTCTGCATTTTACACTGTTTATTGCACTTTAAGTTACTAATTGTTTGCAATTCTGTAGGCTACACCGCTAGCCGATTTACAGCATTTATAGCACTGTCTGTCTGTTTTTCCTTATCTCTGTAATAAAAAAATCTCTTGTTTTCCCTTTACTGAACTAGAGTAGTCCAGTTTCAGAGTTGCTGATCCCTGGGCTTTGTTTTTAGTTCCTGTTACTGATCCATTGCCTTATTAGGAAGGAGGGAAGTTTCTTTGCTTACCAGTGGGAGTGAAGCACTGGTGAAGTTTCACCATTGGTCGCTTTGGGCCAATTCCTAGCTCCCTTCAGCCCCTGCTATAAAACACGCTAAACTGTACTGCTGATCTAACCAGCATATCCTATAACTGAAAAGTTCATCTCTACTTGATTCCCGACTATTCTCTATCTGTAAAGCCTAGCACTTGCACCCCACCAAAACCCACGAGTCCTTTGAAAGTTCTTTATCTACTACTTGGGATCAGTTGCTAGTGTCCTCCAGCTCAACTGGTGAACCTGGGAATATTGAGGCAATGTTACAATTGCCTCATGTACATCCTCTCCTTCTCCCACAAAACACAAATACATGCGAGAGATGCAACTATAAACTGGAGGCTGAGCTCTCAACATAGGACTGGCAAGACCAGACAGGAGGAGAAGGCAACCACACAATATACCCAGTCACATGGCACCATCACAACTTCAAATCATACACATACTACAAAGACATACTCAAAAATTTACCAAAACAGCAGAGGCCACAGTCAGAGTGTCAAACAGTCACAGCCAAAGGCCAAACAAAATGCCAGACACACTTGTCATTGGTGATTCCATAGTCAGGCACACTGCTGAGTAAGGAGAAGGTCACAGCAGGTCTCTCAACAGCAGGTACAGACTACATGCTGATTATGTAGCCCAGGCAGGTGACCCTGACCTTGAGCAGTATCCTACCTTCACCTAGAATGACAATACAGTGATAAGATGATCAGCTTTAATAATTGGGGTGTCATTCAAAGGATCCAATGTCTGTCTGCCTGGGATGACATGCTGGACCTGTCACCCTGGGCTTCGGATATTGGCAAAGTGCCTTGCCACCCCATTTAGGCAAGGCTCAAATTCTAAACCTACCACCCTAGAACACCAAAAAAAAAAACTAAGGGTAATGCTGCTCAATGCCAGAAGTCTCAATCTCAAGATGCACCTTCTCAATATGGAGAACATCGATGTCTGTGCTGTGACAGAAACCTGGTTCAAGGCTCCTCGAGCACCCCAGCACTAACAGGTTTCACTCCATATTCATAAAGGACACCATGCATCGGAGACCATCCAGGTGCAATTAACCATAGGCAAGACTGCTCTGCAATTTGTAGCATGTTACAGGCCACCCTCTATGGCCTTCCTGAAACATTGGAGGGATAAATGTATCTCCAAACACCATCATACTAGGTGACTTCAACTACCCTAATATAGACTGGGAACACTACTCAAAACACTCTAACCCAAAGATTCCTGGAGTTCATAAACTCAAATGCCATGGAATAACTAGTCACCATCCCCACAAGAGTATACCCCTCACTGGTGAGATCAGATCATAACCCACCTGAAACAAAAAAGACCACAGTGAAAAATTTCTCAATTTCACACTTCTAAAAACTAGTGGCCAGTGGTAAACATTACTCAAACCGCTGAATCACTTACAAATGCCTTCTACCAGCACCTACAGGACTGCATGGATCAGGCAATCCCAAAAAAAAAAAAACTCTCTCTGTACAAAAGGCAAGCTATTCAGTCTGGTGGACCCCAGCCATAAACAAGCTCTACAACAAAAGGAGGAAGCTACTACAAGATAGAGCAAAAGAAAGGTAAGACACCTTTGATCATTATAAAAAAAAAACTAGCTCTCTCAAAAATCATCCAAGGCAAATTTTTGAGAAAAATCGCCAAGGACTCTCTAAAGACAATCATAAGGCCTCTTTTAGCTATGTTAAACCTAGGAGGGAAACTCCCAGATATGCTCAGAATTAGTTCAAAATGATGTCTGAACCTACACATTGCTAACATACTGGCTGACAGGTTCAGTGCAAAGAAAGAGATATCTATTCCAGAGGATTGTAGCCCCCAGGTGAGAACTGCCCTCACTAAGGCAAAACACAGCATCCATGGGACGGATGGTGTCCCGGCGGATGTGTCCCCGGCTGTGTGCTTCATGAACTCAACGAGGAATTAAACCCACAGTTAGGACAGCTGTTTAATCTTAGCCACTGTGGTACAGACCCAGCTTGACAAGCCTTATCTGCAAAGCCATGGAGGATCATAATGGAACTCATAAATAAAGACATAGGGAACTTGCAGACTTGGATCCAACCCAGTTTGGCTTTGTCACAGATCCTGCCTCTTAAACTTGGTTGACTTTTGAGACAGTCACCAAGCCATTATTAATGGGAAAGGCAGTCCATACAGCCTACCTCGACCTGGCAAAGGCCTACCCACTCAGGTATCATCGAAAAACTCATCAGCTTGAATGTAAACCCATACATCACAAGATGGGTTGCAAACTGGCTAGCGACAGAACCCACAGGGTCAGAGTTGCTGGAGCCATGTCAGACTCAAAGCCTGTCACAAGTGGTGTCCCACAGGGCTCAGTCCTGGGTCCACTCTTGTTGGCATCTACTTTTCTGAAGTACAAGCAAACACAGGAGGGTTATGGCTGACCAAGTTTGCAGATGACTGCAAACTGGCCATAGTCACATCTGACACAGATATCCTCCAGAAGGGCCTCACAGAAACGGATAACTGGTGCCAGAGCCATGGCCCAAAAAATGCATAGTCATACCGAAAAACAAGGTTACCCCTAGCTACCATATAGGTGACAATCCACTGACCACAGAAAAAGTCATCAGGGATCTGGGGACCCAAGTTGACAGTAGTCTTCGTTTGACACTCATGTTGCTAAAGTAGTTAGGAAAACCTTCTATAACCTGATCATGAAGGGATTCACATCTAGATCAAGTGTACTCATCACTCATTAGACCTATGATTGAGTACAATGCCCGTTCGAATGTATCTGACCAGACACCTGATGCAGCTTGAAAGGCCCCAAAAGTTCCTCACCAAAAGGATAAAGGGTCTCAAAAATATGTCTTATGCTGCCCGACTGAAAGAACTCCAGCTTTATTCAGTCTCATACCGCTTGCTCAGAGGTGACCTGTGCCTGACATATAAGGCCATGTCAAACCCTGATTTGATGAATATGCTTCACCTCAAAAATCTAGATCCCTCAGAACCACAAGGGTGGGAGACTTAAACCTTGACGGTTATAAATAGAGCGTGCTGGAGGGACAGATTCATCACCCAGAGACTCCCTATGCTGTGGAACAAAATCCCGGTACATGTGAGGCAGAGCACCTCGCTGGCCTTGTTCAAAAGGAATCTTGACCAATGGATGGGAGAAGATATACCCAGGGATTACTTCAGTGTCACTGCTTGACAGAGGCACAGAAAAATGATAGGCATAGTTTTTATTCAAACTAAAGGGGTGGCGAAAGCCACATAACTATGGGCTAGGCTTATAAATGCCCTTGGGCAGATAGCCTAGTATGAACCTATGAACCTAAATGTAGAAAAAATAATGTCCTGAGTAGAGACAGTATGCATCCTATCTATATCGAAAGGAGTATTATAAAAGGTCAGGCTATGCATGCATATATCTAGGTTAGATATGGAACAGGAGCATTTTGACCAGAATATGGGAATTTTTAGAAATGAATTGTAAGAGGAAATATCTGAGAAGTGAGGTAGGCACTGGGATTCAGCAAGTTAAATCTATGAGGAAGGATAGTGTAAAACGATGTATCAGTAATACTCAGGATACCTCTCCCCAACAGTTCAAAGAAAATTACGCTGCCAAAAATCTACCCATTCACTTAGAATATGTTGGGAATGTTAGAAAAGTACAAAACGTGATTGATAAAAACTGGTCCATCCTGCAATCAGACCCCGAGATGGCTAGGATAGTAGGCCAGATGCCAAAGTTTTGTTATAAAAACAAAAAGAATCTCCAAAGGTTACTTTGTCAACCAGAAATGTCCAGGGATGTGATCTATGGTCTTAATAAATGTGGGCAGTGCAGTGTTTGCAATGTCCTGAGTGAAAACAGAATTTTTATACATCCTGTAACAAATAGGAAGTATGAATTTAGAGTCACTGCAAACTGTAAAACAAGGAACTTAGTATACCTGGCTGTGTGTTTAGCCTGCCCTTCCTTTTATGAATACCTGGCTGTGTGTTTAGCCTGCCCTTCCTTTTATGATGGCATGACCACTCGCTCACTGAGAGAGGGTTAGAGATCATTTGGCCTCCATCAGAAATAATGAACCAGATAGAAGTGCTCTAGCCAAACATGCTATCTGTGCAGGGAGAATGCATCATTTTCAGTTTAAAGTTATTGAATGTATTTTTCAAGATTTAAGGTTGGGTGACATGAAAAATCAACTGGAATTGAGAGAGTTAAAATGGATTATTGAGTTACAGGCAGAAAAAGAACCAGGGCTTAATGATAAAACATTGCTCAAGCCCTATTTAAAAACAAGACGTTTATAAAATCTGCTTATATTCATGTTTTATTAAAAACTTTGTACTTGTTTTATGTACAAACATGTTTTTTATTGATTTTATTTTAGTGATGAAATGTTAGTTTGTGTATTAAACTGTTTGAGTTAGCAAGCTGTAGTATGTCAAAGACTAGATACCTATTCATATGCTGTCTCTTTAACTTGAGTGTTAAATAGATATACTTTAACAGCAATTTGGTAGAGCTTAGGAAGTGTATAAAGTGGTTTTAGCTTATATTTGATTTATGATCTGCAGAAGCATCTGTGATGTGAAAGCGCTAACCGTATTAAAGTTTTTTATATTATTTCTGCCGTGTTTCTCCCTCGGATTCATTTTATTGAAGAAAATTTGTTCGTGTGAGAGGGAGTTAATTCAGAGTGGCTACACTATTGACTTTTATTGCTTTTGTGAAAGGTAGATCATACCTGCTCAACCTGGTTGACTACTTTGAGTCTGTCACCAGAGGTGTGGATGAGGGCAAGGGAGTTCATACAGCCTACCTCGATCTGGCCAAGGCCTTTGATACCGTTCCCCACTCAGGAATTATTGATAAACTCACCAAACTAGGCACCAACCCCTGTATCACTAGGTGAGTTGCAAACTGACTCACAGAACCCACAGTGTGAAAGTAGTGGACTCATAGTCAGACTGCCGACCAGTCACGAGTTGAGTCCCACAGGGATCGGTCCTGGGTCCTCTCCTGTTTGGCAACTACTTCTCAGAAGTCCAGGCTAACACGGAGGGACTCTGGCTGTGAAAGTTCGCAGACAACTGCAAGCTGGGAGCTATTATCAACTCCCCAAGTGATGTAGACATCCTACAGAAAGGACTCACTGAGACCAATGACTGGTGTTAAAACCATGGCCTTGAGCTTAATGCCAAAAATAAAAAGCATCATCCCCTTTGGGAAAAACTCAGTTTCCACTAATTACCACATTGATAGGAGCCCACTTAACACTGAAGGTGTTATAAGAGATCTGGAGACACAGGTTGACAGCAACCTCTCCTTCGACCACCACATTGCCGCTGTGGTCAGAAAGTCCTTTTATGTGGCATGACATCTCATTACCAAGGGTTTTGCATCCAGGAAGAAAGAGGTCATCACTTCTCTCTACTCTTCCCTCATTAGGCCATTCATCGAGTATAATGCCCCATTTGGTATGTACCTCACTAGACACGTGCAACAGCTGGAAAGGCCACAAAAGTACCTCACGAAGAGGATCCTAGGCCTTGAACACATGTCCTACATGGACAGACTAAAAAAAAACTCCAGCTTTTCTCTGTCTCTTATTGTCTACCAAGAGTCTATCGCTGCTTGACTTATAAAGCCATGTCTGACCCAGCTCTGTTAGAAATGCTACATCTAAAGAAATCCCAATCTCTCCGCACCGCACGCTCCAGAGACCTCAACCTCATTGCCACAATCAACAGAATATGCTGGAGGGACAGGTTCATAACCCAGGGACTGCCCATGGTTTGGAGTAGACTTCCTATGCATGTCAAACAGAGCACCTCGCTGGCCCTCTTCAAGACAAATCTTGAGTGGGTGAGAAATAGAAAGTTCACCCCACTCCAGTGGCTCTAGTTGATAGAGGCACTGGGAACTAACGTTGGGCGGCACAATGCCAGGGCACAGCTATGGGCTAGACTTGTAAAGACTCCAGGGCCATTAGCCTGGTACACAGCTATGTTGTCCAGACCTGTGTTAAGGTGGGCTGTTAGGGTTTAAGGACTAGGTTTTATAAAAGTGTCCTAGAGTGATCTCTAGGGTTAGGGACAAGGGTTGAATTAGTGCTAGGATATGGTATTATTGCTGTCTGATTTTTCAAGCTAGATGCTCTGAGCTTAACTCCGCGCGATGCTTCCGTAAATTACAGGTTGCATTCCTAGTACTAGTTTAATGCATAACTTTAACTGTCCAGGTACTTGTGTCTGTACAGGAGACTGCCAGTTGCTTTTGCACAGTGAGCAGCTCCATGCAGTCATGCCTAATTATAGAAGCAGAAGTGAAAGTGAAATCTTACTCCTGAGCCCTCTGGCCAATAAAACAAATGCACTTTGTGCCCTTCTTATGTGCTCCCCAGCTCAGATAGACCAGGGAGACACCTTCTGCCACAAGATGGATGACATTAGTCCTCTTAATGTAAAAGCACAACAAAAACGGACTCTCAAATGCAGTGCAACAGCAAACACCCCCTCTATAAGGTGATTACAAGACTAAAACAGTTCAAGTAATGAACAGTAAAGGAGAAACGGTGATTTGCAGCAAATATGCTCTTCAAATTCTTGGAAAATAGCAAAATGCAAGCAGTGATCACTTAACCAGTGAAAAAACAAGTGTAGTAATACACTTTGGGAACTTATGTTTGCCTGTATGGCAATTGATGTAGTGGAAACGCTTCTTGAACCACAGGCAAGTAGCCAAGATTTGCTGAGCTCTTTTGAAGTGAGCAAGTGCAACTCAAAATCCTCTTGGGGTATCTGGGCTGCATCCACTTGGAAGGTTGTACAGTTACCACTGTTGGACGACTCTAGGCAGATAGAGTTGGAGTCCTGGAGTGCCTCAGACTGCAAGGTTTTATTTTATGTTTTCTTAACACTTCATGGCAAGGGAGGCTATTATCCTGACAGACATTGACATTTTCTAATTAAGCTCTAAACTCAAAATCTGCCCATGGCAGATGGTAGGTTTATCCTGCAGGACTGCTATGTGGTCATGCATACTACCACACATCTTACTCTGGCCATACCATGCACTGTTTGGCATACATGTCTCCATCATGGCCCTCTTGCTATTGAGATAATTGCAGTGCAGCTCTGTCTCTGTTGTTAGTACAGCAGTGGGCTTAGACATCTTCCTACCTTAGGGATTAGCGAGCCATTGTCAGCTGATCGTGTTTCACTGTTGCAGTCCTTACAAAATGGGTTATTCGGCTCCCGGTAGCCCACAGTTGGCCAGAATACCGAAGTCCTTGGTATATGATGTCTGCTGCCTTTGGTTTAAGCTTGACGTCAGGACGTCGGGTACAATGGAAGGCAACTGACGCCATTTCCTCAGTCTTTCTTTCCACGGAACCCGAAGCAGAAGCATGTTGCACGAGTGCCGGTAGGTTGAGTACCTTCTTTTGTATTCAGACTGCTTAGTTGAAGACATCTTCAGATAATAACTCGCTGGGGACCCTCCTCTTGCTTTAACGAATGTCAGAGAAAGTTAGTAACTGTCTTGCCTGTGGAAAACAGATTCCGCACTGTGATTTTCACTTCTATTATATAACTTGTTTGGGCCTTGAGCACGATTTCCCTAATTGTGTTCTCTGTGCTTCTTTCAGACCGCGTACCATTCGCAGTAGAGCTAGTATCTTGTTCAAGCATTTTGAAGTTTGGCTTAAGTTCGTCATTATGGCGTCTTCTGGTCTCCCGACTTCAGATGTTCCTAAGAAGCACAAGGATGAAGACCGCAACAGGCTTAGGGTCAAATTAAAAGACAACGTCCCTGTTAAGTTGGTTGTTGGCCCAGCGGTAGTCAGTGAGGCACGTTCTTTGCCCCTGCAGTCCGCGGATGTTCAGCAGGCGTCTGCGGAGACCTTTTCTGAGTCCTCCATCCTGCAGGCTTCCACTTCGTCTTCTGACCCTCCGCCAGTTGCAGCCTCGGGTGAATCTGGAGCCGCTAAGCAAGCGCCGGCTTCTGAGGCCTCTCTTTTCCTCTCGGAGACCAAATCCAGACCGACTACCTTGGTTCAGATTACTGCAGTCGCTAGGCCTCCTGAGTCCCTCCTGCTTTCTAGCAGGCCTTCCAGCTGAAAATCTACTCCATCCCTTCTGCCTCCCCTCCAGAAGATTTTTCTTTTGGAGATACTCTGAATACTCTTAGGGCGCATTTCAAATGGGGGAAAGTCAGGACTATCCTCAGTCAAAGAAACAGATTACTTGAATTTGTCACAGCATAAGCCTTTGGCTATTCCTCCGGTTTTGGAGGTTGTTGATGTTTTCTTGGAGAATTCTTTGACTCGTAATTCTGTTCCTCCTACTCCCAGAAAGCCTAATGGGTATTATAGAGTTCCTGATTCTCATCAGTTCCTTTTCAAGAATCCTTCTGCTGATCCAGAGATTATTTCTCAAGGCCCTTAAGGTGTTAAAGCCATGGTTGCTAAAAATCCTGTTCCTTCTGGCAGGGAATCTAGGTCCTTGGATAGATGGGGCAAAAAGGTTTATACTTCTTCCACCCTGGGTATTAGGTCTGATAATTGTCTTTTTCATATGCTTAAGTGTCTGCAACATACTTTGGAGGCCATCCAGGCTAAAATTGCTGGTGTTCCTTCCCTGATGGAGAGTAAGGACATGCAAGATTTATAATTCTGCCACTCTTGTTACTATACATTCTCTACATTGTGGTTTCAACACTTTGGAGGCTTCTTGCAGGGCAGCAGCCACTGATTCTGTTATTAGAAGATATGCTTGGCTCTAGGAATAGCCCCTTTCTGAACCTGTCAAATCTAAATTACTGGATGTGCCTTTGCACAAGGACAATCTTTTTGGTAGCAAAGCAGAAGAGGTGTTGAAAAAGTTGGAGGATAAGGCCAAATCTATACAAACTGTTCAGGATTTTCTGCAAGTTCAGCCTCCTTGTTTTAGTAGGCATTACCCTTCTAAGAATTGGGCTTTTCCTGACCCTAGTAAACAGGGTCGCACTAGGCCTAGGGGTAACAGGTCTTCTAGGGGACAGACTTCCACCTCTCAAAAGACTAAGCACTGGCAGGCTTCCTCTTCAAAATCATGGAGTTCTAAGCAAACTTCCCAAAGCAAGCATTCCCAATGACTCCGGCCTTCCCCTGCCTGCCTCTGCAGGCTTTGGGAGAAAGGTTAGCCATTTTTGCAGATGTTTGGTACACCATCACAGACGACAAATGGGTGCTCCGTATAGTGTCCCAAGGCTACAAGTTCTTTTTTCACACCTTCCCAGTCCACTAAGGATACCCAGATATCCGCCACATCAAAGGGCAGAAGCAGAAAAATGAGTTTCTTATTTGCTAAACCTGGGAGCAATAGAGCCAGTTTGTACAGTACAGATATGCCAGGGTTTCTACTCAAGACTTTTCCTGGTTCCCAAAAAAGGGGACACCTGGTGCCCTATTCTGGATTTGTCCATTCTAAACACTTTTCTGGTGATTCCCAAATTCAAAATGTTCACTCTTCAGCAGTTGCTGCAAATGCTGGCTAAGGATTCCTGGCTGGTGACTTTGGATCTCAAAGAAGCTTATCTGTACATCCCAATAAGGGAAAGCTGCATGCAGTTCCTTCGCTTCAGGGCGGGGAACAGGCACTTCCAGTTCTCTGCACTGCCCTTTGGCGTATCTACTGCTCCCAGAGGTTTTACAAAATGCCTGGCTCCTGTCGTTGCTTTTTGCAGACAAAGAAACATTCAGATTTACCCTTACTTGGACGATTGTCTTATTCAGGCAAACTCTCCAGAGCAACTTCTAAAGGATTTGGACTTTGTAAAAGAACCTTCTCACCTCTTTGGGCTACACTGTCAACAAAAAGAAGTCAGAATTGGTACCCACCAGGGAGATTGTATCCTGGGAGCTAGTCTGAACACAACTGCCCAGATGATATCTCTCCCTCAAGAGAAGCAAATGGATCTTTCGAATTACTTCAAGAATTTGGCAAGCTTGACCCAGCTGTCTGCAAGGCAATTCCTGCAAGCCCTGGGATTTGTGGCGTCATGTATTCTGATGATTCCATATGCCAGACTGCATATGAGGAAAATACAATGGTACCTCAAAAACCTTTGGTGTCAACACACACAGGATTTAGACTTGATTCTTCCTCTGATACCATGCCTGCAGATGGAGTTCCTTTGGTGGGCGACGGCCTGTGCACAGAACAAAGTTTTGTCTTTCTGCCCACCTCCTGCCAGCCAGACTCTCACCACAGATGCCTCGGACTACGCTTGGGGAGCACATCTAGAGTGCAGATGTATTCATGGGACTTGGAACTATCAACAGGTTCATTTGCACATAAATCTGAAGGAATTGATGGCAGTCCAGCAGGCCTTGATGGCTTTCAAGCATCTTCTCTCTCCAGGTACTCTTCTAGTCAGG
Source organism: Protopterus annectens (assembly GCF_019279795.1). Lineage (NCBI taxonomy): Eukaryota > Metazoa > Chordata > Ceratodontiformes > Protopteridae > Protopterus > Protopterus annectens. The sequence goes on along the minus strand of NC_056744.1, from coordinate 1,754,724,044 downwards.
AGAGAGAACACTACAATTATGTGGTACATCAACAAGCAGGGAGAGGGACTCACTGTTGCCCCCTGTGCAGACAAAGCATGATGCTGTGGTCCATGGCAGCTTCCACGGGCATTCATCTGATAGCTCAGTTTCTTCCTGGAAGGCTCAACACCTTGGCAGACCGATTGAGCAGGCAGGTCCTGGATCCTCATGAGTGGCAACTAAACAAGACCATCTTCTATCGCATCATTCAACGTTGGGGCACTCCCCAGGTGTATCTCTTCTCATCTCCGACCAACCACCTTCTTCCAACTTTTTGCACCAGGGATCATCACGAGAAAGCTTGGAAAGTGGATGCTCTGTCCTTCCCCTGGACACAGCTCTCAATCTATGCATTCCCTCTCTGCCTCTTCTTCCCAGAGTGCTGTTAAAGATAAGGGATGAAAAACCAAGGGCCATCATCATAGCTCCAGACTGGCCCAGGCAACACTGGTATCCACTTCTTCGCAGTCTCTCCCAGTCTTAGCCTTGGCATCTTCCCCTGATACTAGATCTCTTGGTTCGGGGGGGGGGGGGGATTCTGCATCCTCATCCTCATCTTCAGGCTCTGCATTTGGCAGCCTGGTTCATAATTTTAAACCTTTCCCAACAGGTGGTTGAGGTCCTTCATGAGGCCAAGAGACCTAGCACTAGGAAATCTTACACAGATAAGTGGAAAAGATTCTCCATTTGGATGCAGACTAGAGGGGAAGACCCTTCTCAACCTACTCTTCCTCTTATTCTTGACTATCTGGCAGGCTTGCTTAATGGTGGACTTTCCTTTTTCATCTATCAAGATTCATGCTATTTCTTCTCATTGTTCCTTTGAGCAGCCCATTTTCTCTCATCCCTTGATGAAACGGTTCCTCAGGGGAGCTAGCAATTTAAAGCCTCCCAGAAGGGCACCTACTCCTGCTTGGGATCTTAATTTTGTACTGGAGAAACTTACTCTACCTCCTTTTGAACCTGCTGCTTCAGCAGATGTGAAGTTTCTCTCCTGGAAAACTGCCTTTCTCTTGGCCATTACTTCAGCTAGAAGAGTTTCTGAGCTGCAGGCCTTAATGGCAGTAGAGCCTTTTATCATTTTCCATGTAGATCGGGTTTCTCTTCGAACTAATCCCTCTTTTATGCCTAAGGTGGTTTCTAGCCTGACTCTTAACCAGTCTGTCCACCTGCCAACCTTCTTTTCTAATCCTCAGAATAAAGGAGAAAGGTTACTGCATTCCCTGGATGTGCGTAGACAGCTTAGATTTTACCTGGACAGGACTAAACCTTTTCGAAAGTCAGATCTGTTGTTAGTCAGCTTTGCTCCTGGAGATTAGGGCAAAGCTATTTCTAAACAAATCATTTCTAAGTGGATTTCTCATTGTATTCTCTTTTGTTACCTACAGCATGGCAAGGTTCCTCCTCAGAGTATTAGGACCCATTCTACTAGGGCAGCCTCTACCTCAGCAGCTTTTTTTAAGAGGTGTACCTACTAGGGACATCATGGAAGAAGCTACCTGGACTTCTGTCCACACTTTCACTAAACATTACAATTTACTCTTATTTTAACTCCAGTGCTGGTTTTGCCACTGCAGTGTTGCAGGGCATCCTTACCACGTGTTCCTCCTCCCTTTTTGTTTTTTTCCTGAGCTTTGGGAATCAACCCATTTTGTAAGGACTGCAACAGTAAATACACTCGAGCGTCTACATTTATGGTAAGTGTACACAACTGTACTTTCTGTCATCTGCTCCCCCATTGCCTGATTTGCTGAACAAACCTGGCTCTTCTGACTCAGTCAGGGCTAGCTGTAAAATTCTTTGTGGTAGAATGCCACGCCACCTTTCGTGTGTGTGTGTGTGTGCGCGCGTTAGTAAGTAGAAGCTAAAGCAACTCCATAATTGTGCATGTATGTTACAGTAAGTCTGAACAAAATACGAGTCCTCATCATTCCAGCTGAGGCATCGTATTCTCCAAAAGCGATGATCTGTCTTCTCATTGTCTGTCCTATGCCATTTAGGAGAATGAGCCACTGCCATAATGCAGTTGGATGGGGCTTTGCAGGTGACCACAGTTAAGGCCAGTAAGGGAGATTATTTGTAACAATGGATGAGGATTGTTCAGAAGCAGGTATGCTGAAGGGAATATCCATAATCGTGGTATATGCTGAAACGCAGAATCATTCACTGGAAGCTGCTGACAAACTATGTTTTTGAGTATGTTCATAGGTAAGGTAGTAGGCTGTCGGCCCAAGGGCCTACGTAAGCCTAGCCAACAAGGCTCCCTGGCTTACGCCACCCAAGAAAGTAATTTTCCTGTGCCACTGTTGAGCAGAGACACAGAAGTGATCCCCAAGGTGTATTTCCTATTTCCCATCCACTCATCAAGATTTTTCTTGAAGAGTGCTAATGAAGAACTTGGCTTGACATAGATGGGGTAGGTAGCCTGTTCCAGAGTATGGGAAGTCTCTGGGACAGGAGTCTATCCCTCCAGCATGTCCTGTTTATTGTGGTGACAAGGTTTAGGACCCTAGACCGTGTAGCTCGGAAGGATTGGGATTTCTTTAGGTGTAGCATGTCCAACAGCTCTGGGTTTGACATAGCTTTATATGTTAGGCAGAGATCACCCTCGGAGTAGGCGATATGCTATGGAGTAAAGCTGGAGTTTTTTGACTGTCAGTGTAGGGCATCTGTTTGAGGCCAGTAATCCTCTTTGTGAGGTACTTATGTGGCCTTTCCAGCTGCTGCGGATGTATTGTGAGGTACATTCCAAAAGGGGCGTTGTACTTTATAATGGGTCTAATGAGTGTAGAGTTTTTTTTTTCCTGGATGAGAGAACCCTTTTATGATGAGGTGTGCCACATATAAGGACTTCCTGACTACTGTGGCAATGTGACTATCAAGGGACAGACTACTGTCCACCTGGGTCCCAAGGTCTCATCACACATTCGGTGTTAAGTAGACTGCTGTCTATGTAGTAGCTCATGGGTACAGAATTTTTACCAAAGGGGATGACACTGCACTTTTTGGCATTGAGCTTGAGGCCATGGCTCTGACACCAGGAATCTGTCTCAGCAAGGCCCTTCTCTAGGATTTCCACATCATTTGGGGACTCTACTATGGTTCCTTGTTTGCAGTCATCTGCGAACTTTGTCAGCCAGAGGCCTTTTGTGTTAGCCTGTACTTCAGAGAAGTAGATACCAAACAGGAGAGGTCCCAGGACTGAACCCTGTTGGTACTCCACTTGTCACTGGTTTTAGTTCAGATTTGGAGTCTGCAACTTTTACAGTGTGGGTTCTGTCAGTGAGCCAGTTGTCGACCCATCTTGTGACGTAGGGATTTATACCTAATTTAGTGAGTTTAGCTATAATTCCAGAATGGGGGATGGTGTCGAAAGCCTTGGCGAGGTCAAGATAGGCTGTGTGAACCACCTTACCCTCATCTGTGGCTTTGGTGACTGCCTCAAATAAGTCGATCAGGTTCAGGAGGCATGATCTGCCTTTCACAAACCGGAACTGGGTGGGATCCAGAGTTTAGAGGTTACCAATGTCTTTGTTTGAGTTCCATGATGATACGTTCCATGGCCTTGTAGACCAGACTCAGGCTAATAGGTCGATAGTTCCCAGGATCAGTGGTGACTCCCCCTTTGTGGAGTGGGATAACTGTTGCTGTACACCATTCAGGGGGCACAAAGCCTGCTCTGAGGCTATGATTGAAAATGGTGCTTGGGTGGGAGCCAGTTCGTTTTGAAGTTCGTGTAAAATGCAGCCTGGGATGTTGTCCGGTCCCATGGATGCTGTGTTTTTGGCTTTAGAGAGTGCAACTTTTACCTGCATAGTTGTGATTACAGGGACTCTGCATTCTTCCTGTATAGATACGGGCTCTTTAGGGGGTGGAGGGGGTAAAGTATCTGCCAGGATGTTGGCAATATCAGTTGGTTCTGTAATTTTCGTGCCGTTGTGCTGTAACTCAGAGCAGATCTGGGTATTGCCATTGAGATTCTTGACATAGCTATAGAATGCTTTGTGGTTGTCCTTAGAATCAGTGGTGATTTTGTTTTTGTAGTGATTTTGTTTTCGTAGCAAGCTTTGGAGGATCTTATAAGGGATCTCAGCTTCTTACTAAGGCTGACCAGGGAGCTCCTCCACTCATGGGATTTTACTCTAATTTTGCAACAATTTCTTCCTTCTGTTGTGCAGTTTGTTTATGGCAGGGGACCACCAGATTGGCTTCCTTTTTTTTTGGAGGATAGCGTCTTGGTTCTGTTTGGGATAGCACGATCCATGCAGTCCTGTAAGTACTTATAGATTGCATTTGTGTAGGATTCAGCAGTCATAAGTGTATTGTCCATCTGCATGGGTGTCATAAAGTTCACCACTTCTGTCTTAAGAAGCATGAAGTTGGCTTTGGAGAAATTCTTTTACCATGGTTTCCTTAATGGGGGGATGGGGATGGCATGTGGATATCAAGGGTGATTAGCTTATGGTCAGATCGGACCAACGAGGAGTTGACTTCCGGTGTGGAACACTGGTCACTCATGTTGGTAATGACTAGGTCTAGGATATTGTTTCCCCTGGCGGGGGTGTGGATAAGTTGATCAGGGCATTGGAGTTTATGAATTCCAGAAAGCGTTGTGTGAAGGAGTTGGTACACGAGTAGTTTTCCCATTTAATGGTGGGGTAGTTGAAATTGCCCATTATTAGGGTGTTTGGTTGAACCCTAGTATTTTCCAGTACATCAAGAAAAGAGGAGTGGGAATCTTGGGGCATGGTGGGGGATCTGTAGCAAGCTACAATTTGGATTGCAGTTTTTCCCAGAGTTTGTTGCACTTGGATAACCTCTGCTGCATTATGCTGAGCAACTAGCCTGGAGGTGTGGATGTCCTTAATGAGTATGGACACACCTCCGCCTTTGGTGTTCCGGTCCAGGTTACATGGCCAAAAAGTGTGGTATGACTTGTAGCCTGGTAGTGCAGGGGTGCTCTCTGGAGCCTTGAACCAAGTCTCAGTCACTGCACAGATATCGATGTTCTCCATTTTAAGAAGTGACTCGAGTGAGTGCATTTTGAGATTTGGACTTCTAACATTGAGTAGCATTACCCTCAGTTTTTGCTTGCCTGTTACGGTGGTGAATTTGTCATTTGAACCTTGCCTAAAAAAGGCACTATAAGGGGTGGCAAGAGCCTTGGCCATTATCTGGAATCCCAGGGGCGACAGGTGCAGGCCATCTCTGGCAAAGCATTGTGGTCCGTCGACCATGTCATCCCAAGCAGACAGATACTCGATCCCTTTAGAATGACACCAGAAGCATAGCCAGTTGTTGATGTCAATCATTTTGTCCTTGTACTGCGGTATCATTCTGGGCGATGGCAGAATGCTAGAATGCTACTGAGGGCTAGGGTCATACCTGCCTGGGCTACAAGACTGGAGAGCTCTTCCATGTCTCTTCATGTAGTCCAGGGAGGTATGTCGCAGGTCGTTCACACCAACATGGACAATGACAGTCATATTTGTACTTGTTGTGGAGTGACCTGAGTGCTTGGGTTATGTGGCAGATCCTGGCACCCGACAGGCAGCTTGACAGTAACCATCTCCTTGTTTAGCCTGGTGAGTGGGACAGCAGTGTGCCTGACTTTAGTCTCACCTATGATTAGTGTGTTGGATACGTTGTTTTGCTTTATTGGCTGTGGTTGAGTGGCACACCGAGTCTGTGGGCTGTGTGTCATTTGGGTTGTGTTGGGGGGTGGAAGTGGCTTGCGTTTCTGTTTTGGAGGACTCTGTTGCTTGGGCAGATTATTATTAAGAGTCTCCGCAAATTTGTTTGTGTTTCTGTGTGTGAATTTTGGTGGTGTAGATTTAGTGAAACTATGTGATAAGTGTGGTGTGATGCAAGTGTTTACCTTCTCCTCTTGAATGTCAGGTTCGGTTTTGGTTGGAGAGAGCTTTACCTCCAGTTTGGCTAGATAAGTGCATCTCTCACAGGTTGTAGTGTTGGGTGTTTGGAGGAGAGGGTTGTCATGTACATGAGGCAATTTCTACATTGCCCCAAGATGCCCAGATTCATCAGATAGACAGGAGAGAACACTGGGAGCTGACCCTTGGACATGCCTGAATAAAAAACTATTTTCCTGCAGATAAGTGAGTATGAGTTGTTTTTCTCTAAGCAAGTGAGAAAAGTAAGTGCAAAAACTGTTTTCCTGTAGGTAATGAGGAAGGTTGAGTGCTATAGTAATTAGTAGCTTATTTAGTACTTGCAACAAGTTCTGAACAAGTAATCCAAAATTAGGCACTGGAGCCAAGCAGTTCCAACACGCAAGTGATTTTAATGTTCAAGCACAGCAAAAGCAACACGCATCTACAAATAACATAAACACTGAAAAACACTTCCCCTTACGTTTTTGTCTCCTAGAACTTCATCAGATCCACATTTTTGCTGTTTAAAAGTTCTGAACAAGTGCTGAACATGAATAAGCAAATTCGAGTGCTAAAACTAAGAATCTTTATCTGCACTAGACTAGTTACAGGAAAGAAACAAGTTCAAATGCAGGCTTTCAAATCAGAAAGTTGTGAGAGATGGAATAGATTGCCCAGACGGCCAATGGGTTCATAGGTAGGTACTAGGCTATCTGCCCGAGGGCATTCATAAACCTAGCCAGAGTGTGTGTGTCAGCTTTCGCCGCCTCATTGATTAATTAACTGATCCTCTGTCAAGCAGAGCCAATTAAGTGATCCTGGGTTGAATTTTCTGTTACCCATCCACTCGTCAAGGTTTCTCTTGAAGTGTGTTAGTGAGGGGCTCTGCTTAATGTAGTTTGGAATTCTGTTCCAAAGCATGCGGGAGTCTCTGTGACAGGAATCTATCCCTCCAGCATGTTCTATTTATTGTTGTGGCAAGGTTTAGCTCACCGTGCGTGTGGCTCGCAGTGACTTGGATTTCTTTAGGTGGAGCATGTCCATCAATTCTGAGTTGAACATGGCTTTGTATGTCAGGCAGAGATCACCTCTGAGTAAGCGATATGCCACTGAGTACAGCCGGAGTTTTTTTAGTCGGCTGCATAGGACATATGTTTGAGGCCAGTAATCCTCTTGGTGAGGTACTTTTGTGGTCTCTCCAGCTGTTGGAAGTGTCTTGTGAGGTACATCCCAAATGGGGCATTGTACTCTGTTGGGTCTGACGAGTGACTAGTAGAGGGGTACTATAACCTCCTTATTTCTAGATGTGAACCCTTTAGTAATTAGATGGGCCACATAGAAGGATTTCCTAACTACTTTGGCAATATGATTGTCTAAGGAGAGATTACTATCTATCTGGATCCCCAGATCTCTTATTACCTCTTGTGTATTAAGGGGGCTGCCACCGATGTGATAAGTCGTGGGTATTTTGTTTTTCCAAATTGGATGACTATGCAATTTTTGACATTTAGCTTGAGGCCATGACTTCACCAGGTGTCTTATCTCGGGCCCATTTGGAGGATGCCTGTGTCAGCCAGAGAGTCAGTTATGGCTCCCAGTTTGCAGTCATCGGCAAACTTGGTTAGCCATAGTCCTCCTGTGTTTGCATGTATTTCTGAGAAGTATATGCCAAACAGTAGGGGTTCCAGGACCAAGCCTTGCGAGACATTACTTGTGACTGGTTTAGAGTCGAACCTGGAGTCCGCTATTCTTAACGTGCGAGTTCTGTCTGTAAGCCAGTTGGCAACCCATCTCGTGACGTAGGGGTTTATGTTCAGGCTGGTGAGTTTTTCTGTAATACCCGAGTGGGAATGGTGTCGAAAGCCTTGGCGAGGTCAAGGCAGTCTGTGTGAACCACCTTTCCCTCGTCTGTGGCCTTGGTGACTGTCTCGAAGAAGTCAACCAGGTTTGTAGGCATGATCTGCCCTTAAAGCCGAACTGGGTCGGGTCAAGTGTTTGGAGGTTCCCAATGTCTTTGTTAATGAGTTCCATGATGATGCGCTCCATAGCCTTGCAGACCAGGCTAGTGGGGCGATAGTTACCAGGGTCAGTTGTGGCCCCTCCTTTGTGGAAGTGGAATAACCGTTGCTGTGCGCCGTTCTATGGGGGCGCGTAGCCTGTGGAGAGGCTGAGGTTGAACAGTGTGTTTAGGTGGAGACTTAGTTCGTTCTGTAGTTCGTGCAAGATGCAGCCTGGGACACCATCTGGCTCCATTGACGCTGTGTTTTTGGCTTTTGAAAGGACTATTTTCACCTGTGCATCTGATTTCCGGGACACTACACTTTTCCGTTATTGTTGTGGGCCCTTTTGGGGGTGAGAGGGGGGGTGAAGTTTTCTCTGATTTTATCTGCCAGGATGTTGGCAATATCAGTAGGTTCAGTATATTTTATGCTATTTTGCACTAGTTCAGTGCATATCTGCGAGTTGCCATTTAGATTCTTAACATAGCTAAAGAAGGCTTTGTGGTTATCTTTTGATTCATTGGCTATTTTTCTTTCGAAGTTAGCCTTGGATGATTTTATGAGGGACCTTAATTTCTTACTGATACTGATCAGGAATGCTTTCCTTCTTGGGATTTGCTTTTTTTCTGAACTAGTTTCCTCCTGTTGTTGTATAGCATGTTTATGGCAGGGGTCCACCAGACTGGTTTGCTTCTCTTGGAGTGAGTCTTGGTTTTGATAGGGATGGCATGATCTAAGTGCTCATACAGTGCATTTGTAAAGGTTTCTGCATCTTCGGCAGTGTTATCCTTGAGCGTGGGGGCTGTGAAACTTACCACGTCTGTCTTAAGTAAGGTGAAGTTTGCTTTAGAAAAGGTTTTTACTGTGGTTTCCTTAGTTGGGGGTGTGGACATCTAGAGTGATTAGTTTATTGTCTGATCTAACCAGTGACGGGTTGACCTCCAGTGTGGAGCACCTGTCGCCCATGTTTGTGATGACCAGGTCCAAAAAAAGGAAACTAATGCACTTTATAGACACACTACAGTTTGTAAAAATGCAAATTTTAAATTTTGGATTTTGGATATGCTACCCAAGAATAGTAGAGGGGGCGATTGGGGAAATAAGTTGTGTTTCAGGGAATTCATTTGGCAGTTGCGGGTGGATGCAACTAATCCACTTGCGATGAATGACCACATCTCCCTGTTACCAGCTTTAAAACTCAGAGCAAACAAAGTAAAATAAAATCAACTAAATAAAATAAACAAAATACACACACAGTGCACAAAGTACTCACACATATATAAAAGTAAAAAAAAATGCACTTATTTATTTCATTATACACTACGTCATATATTATAGATTAAATTTATTTATTTATGTTACTATATTTATTAGTTACTATATCTATTGGTTAGAATATTGAATTATTTAGACTATATTGTTTTATTGTAATGGTTTATGTACTGTATACCTGGTACGTATAGGATGAATTACATGGAAAATTCAGCTATGCTTGGCCACTATTAACCTGTACTTGCCCGATGACTGCTTGTATTTCAATCAAAGCAAACAATTTACGAATGAACCACTTGTATTTTTACATTGATTTTAATTTTGACTATAAATTAGTAAGTTGTATTTAATTATGTTGTTCTGAAGAAGTTTCCGGTCAGGAAATGAAAGCGCTAAACTTTTTGTAACCTTTGTTTTACTGTGTGGATTAAATTTGGTTCGATTTCGAACAAGCGAGTCTGCCTTTATTGGGATCCTGTGCTCGGAGATTTTTACATTTATTGTTTTTTCTTTATCTCTGTGGTCCACTGGTTTTGTGTGCTTCTTGGGATTTGCTTTTTTTCTGAACTAGTTTCCTCTTCCTATTGTATAGCATGTTTATGGCAGGGGTCCACCAGACTGGTTTCATTCTCTTAGAGGATTGGGTCTTGGTTTTGCTAGGGATGGCATGGTCTGTGCATCCTTGTAAGTGCTCATACAGTGCATTTATAAAGGTTTCTGCATCTTCGGCAGTGTTATCCTTTAGCGTGGGGGCTGTGAAACTTACCGCCTCTGTCTTAAGTAAGGTGAAGTTTGCTTTAGAAAAGGTTTTTACTGTGGTTTCCTTAGCTGGGGGTGTTGGTGGGGTGTGGACATCCAGAGTGATTAGTTTATTGTCTGATCTAATCGGTGACAGGTTGACCTCTGGTGTGGAACACCTGTCGCCCATGTTTGTGATGACCAGGTCCAGTATGTTTTCACCTCTGGTAGGGGAGTTTACCAGCTGATCCAGGGCGTTTGGGTTGATGAATTCCAGGAAACTCTGTGCTTGGGAGTTTGTACTAGAGTAGTTTTTCCATTTGATGGTAGGGTAGTTGAACCCGCCCAATATCAGTGTGTTCAGTAGGACCTTCATGTTTTCCAGTGTCTCCAGAAAGGTGGAGTGGTGGTCATGGAGGGTGATCTCTAGCAAGCCACAATTTGCATTGCAGTTTTGCCCAATATTAGTTGCATATGGATGATCTCAGAGGTGGTATGCTGCGCCTCTAACCTGGAGGTGTAAGTATTCTTGATGAATATGGATACACCCCCTTCTTTTGTGTTTCGGTCCGTGTTCTGTGGCCGAAAAATGTGGTATGAGTTGTAGCCCGGTAGTGCTGGGGAGCTCTCTGGATCCTTGAACCAGGTTTCAGTTACTGCACAGATGTCGACGTTCTCCATACTGAGGAGTGCTTCGAACGCATGCATTTTGAGATTTAAATTCATGGCACTGAGTAGCATAACCCTCAGTTTTTTGTTAATTGTGCTATTTACGGCGGTGGGTTTGACTTTTGAGCCTTGCCTAAAAAAGGCAGTATGAAGGTAGCAAGAGCCTTGGCCAGTATTCGAAAGCCTAGGGGTGACAAGTGTAAGCTGTCTCTTGCGAAGCAACATGGCTTGTCGAGCATGTCGATCCAGGCTGACAGACACTGGATCCCCTTTGAATGACACCAGAAACTTAGCCAATTGTTGAAATTGATAATTTTTTTCTTTATACTGAGGTATAATTCTTGGTGAGGGCAAGATGCTTCTCAGGGTCAGGGTCATACCAGCCTGCGCTACTTGATCAGAGAGCTCTTCCATGTCTGTTTTCATGTAGTCCAGGGAGGTAACGTCTCCGGTCACTCACACCAACATGAACAATGACAGAGTCTTATCTGTACTTGTTCTGGAGTGACCTGAGTACTTGTGTTATGTGGCGGATTCTGGCTCCCGACAGGCAGCTAACAGTAACCTTCTGCTTGTCCAGCCTAGTGAGTGGGACATCCGTGTGCCTGACTATAGCGTCACCTATTAGTAGTCTGTTACGTATGTTATTTAGCCTTAAGGGCTTTGATTGTGCAGCACACTGATTTTGTGTTTTATGTGTTGTCTGGTTTGTGACGGGAGGTGCAGGTTGTTTGGGTGTCTGCTTTGAAGGTCTCTGATGCTTTTGCAGGTTTTTATTTAGAGCCTTCGAGTTTGATTTTGTGTATTTTTTGCCAGTGCTGGTTTAGTAGGTCTATGTGTGGCTGGAGGTGTGGTGCAAATGCTAACCTTTTCCTCTTGACTTTCTGTTCCAGTCTTGGGTGGAGACAGCTTAGCCTCCAGGTTGGCTGTATAATTGCATCCCTTGCATATGTTAGTGTTTTGTGATAGGAGGAGAGGGTTGTCTATGTACATGAGGCAGTTGTAACATTGCTTCAGGATGCCCAGATTCACCAGCTGGACTGGAGAGTACACCTGAAATTGCCCTTTGGTCATGCCTGAATAGTAGGGTGAGCTGCTTAGTCGCTTGGTTGGTGAGGGGTGAATAAAGAGCCTTGCCCTGCTGGACAATCAAGTGTCAGGGTATATTAGTGCTTGCTATTAGGTCTGAGCAAGTGCTGGGCTGTAAGATGCTTTTGGAGTGCTTAGGTTGAGATTTAGACTAGATTCAAGGGAAAAACTGATGAGAAGACTTAGTAGAGCCGGGAATAATTTAACCCTAGCTAACCGGCACTGCCCGGTGCACAAAACCGTGCAAACGCGTTTTTTATGGCAGGGAAATGAAAGAGAGAGAAATTAGCCCGAAATGGCCAATAAACTACTATGTGGTTATCTTTTGAATCCTTGGCTACATTTCTAGTAGTTTATTGGCCATTTTGGGCTAATTTCTCTTTTATTTCCCTGCTATAAAAACTGCATTTGCCCGGTTTTGCACGCTGGGCAGCGCCGGTTAGCTTAGGGTAAAACTATTCCCGGATCGACAAAGTCTCCTCTTCCATTTTTCCCTTGAAACTAGACAAACTTTCAACTTAAGCACTCAAGCCATTCATTTCTCAGCCCGGCACTTGCTTTAAAACTCAAAGTAAACACTTAGAAACCCTAGCACTACAGGAGGACAAGGCTCTCTATTCGACCTTACCAGCCATTCAGTAAAACAGTTTACTGTACCTATCCAGGCATGTCCAAAGGGCAGTTTCAGGTGTACTCTCCAGTCCAACTGGTGAATCTGGGCATTTTGAGGCAATGTAACAACTGCCTCATGTACACAAACAACCCTCTCCTCCTACCACCAAATACTAATACATGCAAGAGATGCAATTATACAGCCAAACTGGAGGCTAAGCTCTCTGAACCAAAGACTGGATCAGACCGTCAAGAGGTGAAGGGAAATACTGACATCACACCACCAGTCTTACATAGACCCATTAAACCAGCACCGGTAAAAAACGCACATAAATACACGAAAACATACTGGGAGGCTCTAAATAAAAATCTGCAAAAGCAACAGAGCCCTCCAAAGCAGACATCCAAGTAACATCCACCCCCCAACACAAACCATGAAATACATACTTCACAAAACCAGTGTGCTACGCAGTCACAGCCCTCAATGCAAAATAACATACCCAACATACTAGTAATAGGTGACTCTCTATAGTCAGGCACACTGACATCCCACTCACTAGGCTGAATAAGGAGAAGTTTATTGTTAGCTGCCTGTTGGGTGCCAAGATCCGCCACATAACACAAGCACTCGGGTCAGTCCAGAACAAGTACAAATACGATTCTGTCATTGTCCATGTTGGTGTGAATGACCTGAGCCGTACCTCCCTGGATTACTTGAAAAGAGACATGGAAGAGCTCTCTGATCATGTAGCCCAGGCCGGTATGACCCTGACCCCGAGTAGAATCCTGCCCTCACCAAAAATGGTACCACGGTACAAAGAAAAAAATTATCAATTTCAACAATTGGCTAAGTTTCTGGCGTCATTCAAAGGGGATCCAGTGTCTGTCTGCCTGGGATAACATGCCCGATTAGCCTCGTTGCTTCGCTAGAGATGGCTTGCACCTGTCACCCTTAGGCTTTCGAATACTGGCCAAGGCTCTTGCCACCCCCATATTGCCTTTTTTAGGCAAGGCTCAAAAGACAAACCCACTGCCGTAAATAGCACAAGTAAAAAAAATGAGGGTAATACTACTCAATGCCAGAAGTCTAAACCTCAAAATGCACGCACTCGAGGCACTCCTCAGTATGGAGAAAATCGATATATGTGCAATAACAGAAACCTGTTAAGGCTCCAGAGTGCACCCCAGCACTACCAGGCTACAACTCATACCATACATTTCGGCCACAGAACCCAGACCGAAATACAAAAGGCGGGGGAGTATCCATATTCATCAAGGGATACCCACACCTCCAGGTTAGTGGCACAGCACGATGCTTCAGAAATTATCCAGGTGCAACTATCAACGGGCAAAACTGCAATTCAAATTGTAGCTTGCTACAGATTACCCACCATGTCCCAGGACCCCCATTCTGCATTTTTGGAAACAGTGGGTAACATAAAGGTCCTACCAACACCCTAATATTGGGTGACTTTAACTACCCAAACATTAACTGGGAGAACTACTTAAGTACTAACTCCCTTGCCCAACATTTCCTAGAATTTATAAACTCAAACGCCCTGGAACAACTGGTCAAACACTCCCACCAGAGGTGACAACGTATTGGACCTGGTCATCACCAACATGGGCGACCAGTGTTCCACATCGGAGGTCAACCCCTCACTGGTTAGAGTGGACCATAAACAAATCACTTTGGATATCCATATTCTGCCCCCACCACCGTGAATAACTTTTCAAAAGCAAACTTCACGTTACTTAAGACAGAGGTGGAAAGTTTCAAAGTCCCCATGCTAAAGGATAACGCTGTCCAAGCTGAAAAATCCTTTACTAATGCATTCTACAGGCACCTACAAGAATGCATGGATCATGCTATCCCAAGCAAAACCAAGACTCACTCCTCCAAGAAAAGGAAACCAGTCTGGTTAGATCCCTGCCATAAACAAGCTATACAATAGAAGGAGAAAACTAGTACAGAAAAGACTAAAATCCCAAGAAGGGAAGACATCCCTGATCAGTATCGGCAAAAAATTACGATCCCTCATAAAATCGTCCAAGGCGAGCTTTGAAAGAAAACTTGCCAAGGACTCCAGAGATGACCACAAGGCATTCTTTAGCTATGTCAAGAATCTGTGGCAATGCTAAGATCTGCTCGGAGTTAGTGCAGAATGGCACAAAACACACTGAAGAAACGATATTGCCAACATCAAGGCAGACGGGTTCAGTGCAAACTTCACCCCCCTCACACCCCCAAAAGAACCCATAACCATAGCAGAAGAATGTAGAGCCCCTGAAATCAGACACTCAGGTTGAAATAGCCCTCTCCAAAGCCAAAAACACAGCTTCAGTGGGACCGGACGGTGTCCCAAGCTGCGCCCTACATGAGCACAAACACTAATTAACCCCTCACCTAAACACACTGTTCAAACTCAGCCTCTCCACAGGCTACATACCCATAGAGTGGTGCACAGCAACAGTTATTTCGCTCCACAAAGGTGGAGCCACAACAGACCCCGGGGAACTATCACCCTATAAGCCTTGACTAGCTTGGTCTGCAAGGCTATGGAACGCATCATCATGGAAGGCATTAACAGAGACATTGGGAACCTCCAAACACTGGACCCTACCCAGTTCGGCTTCTTTAAGGGCAGATCATGCCTCCTAAACCTGGTGGACTTCTTTGAGACAGTTACCAAGGCTATAGACGAGGGAAAGGTGGTACACACAGCCTACCTAGACCTCGCAAAGGCTTTCAACACCATTCCCCATTCTGGTATTATAGACAAGCTAACCAGTCTGAACATAAACCCCTGTGTCACAAGATGGGTTGTCAATTGGCTCACTGACAGAACCTACATGGTGAGAGTTGTGGGAGCTAGGTCTGACTAAACCGGTTACAAGTGGCGTTCCCAAGGGTTCAGTCCTAGGACCCCTCCTGTTCAGCATATACTTCTCAGAGGTACAGACAAGCACAGGAGGACTATGGCTGACCAAGTTCACAGACGACTGCAAACTAGAGGCTATAATTGACTCACCGGCTGACACAGATATCCTCCAAAAGGGTCTCCCTGAGATGGATACCTGGTGTCAAAATCATGGCCTCAAGCTAAATGCCAAAAAGTGCATAGTTATTCCCTTTGGAAATAACAAAGTACCCACAAACTACCACATGAGTGGTAGTCCCCTATATACGGAAAACGTAATAAGGGATCTGGGGACCCAAGTAGATGGTAATCTCTCCTTTGATAATCACATTGCCATAGTGGTAAGAAAATCCTTCTATGTGGCCCACCTAATCACAAAAGGGTTTACATCCAGATCAAAAAAGGTCATTGTGCCCCTCTACTCATCACTCATCAGACCCGACATAGAGTACAATGCCCCATTTGGGATGTACCTTACAAGACACCTGCAGCAGCTGGAAAGACCACAGAAGTACCTCACAAAGAGGATCACTGGCCTCAAACAGATGCCCTATGCAACTCTACTGAATAAGTTCCAGCTGTACTCGGACGAACAAATGACTAAAAAACAAGTGCAGAAGGCAGTAAATTAGAAGGCTACTAACAAGCAGTAATAAGTGCAGAGTAAGAGCGACTGAACAGATAACAGCACGCACAACAGCAACTAAGACAGTTACAGTAAGAGCAGCTGAATAAAATATGTATATATTTTATTCATTTAAATTTTGTTTTTGTTTTTTTTGAGGGAGGGAACAGAGCAGGATTAAGAGGCTACAGTGTTTGTCCTTCCCAAATGCTCTCTTTGTACACAGTAGGAGTGCCTGAAATCAGAATATGATCTCACTGCACTCAGTTGAGTGAGCAAATGAGATGGGCCCAGAAGGAGTATCCAAATACAAATTTACAAAAGGGGTGGGCAGTTTCAAAGCCACCAACATTAACACCAAAACAAGAACACGGAGGGTGGGTGGGGAACTAATTGTAGAGAGACGGCCACAATTTTCAGTTGAGTTAATATTCAGTGAGAAGCACAAATAAATAAATTAAATGCAGAACTACATGAAAAAGAACAGATAAAAGTGTACTTAAATTCACTTATACATCCAGTTGATTTCAGGTAGATCTTAGCCGGAGCAAAGCTCAGATAATAAACAGAAATAACCCAAAATGTACCACTTATATAAGGCAGGACAGGATATCAGTGATGAGATGAAACTACCCTCCACTGCTATCATTAGCTACACAGAAATTCTAACAAGTGCTCTGTAGAGAGACAGCCACAACTTTCAGTTGAGTTAATATTCAGTGAGAAGCACAAATAAATAAATTAAATGCAGAACTACATGAAAAAGAACAGATAAGTGTACTTAAATTCACTTATACGTCCAGTTGATTTCAGGTAGATCTTAGCCGGAGCAAAGCTCAGATAATAAATAACTAAAATTTCTGGGCCAAAACCACTCCTCATGTGGTAGACAGATTGCCTAGTGCTTACCACTCCCACTGACAAGCTAGAAGGCTTCCCTCCAACACAGAAAGGCTTGTGGGGGTGGGGTGGGGGGGCTCAGAAGCTTACATACAGTCCTGGGTACAGCAAATCTGTGTCTGGACTACACTAGTTACAGGAAAGGTAGGAAACAGGCTTACAGTTTTTTTTTGTTGTTTTTTTACAGAACAGTAGCTAAAACAGCAGTAGAAACAATTCAAATGCAGTGCAAGCTAGCACACTTGAGCATGTAGCAATACTAGACAAAACACAGTTTAAAAATGCAATTTAAAATGACTAAAAACAAGTGCAGAAGGAGTGTATTGGGTAGAATGTGGTAAAGAGATGGGACTGGGGGGAGTGTCCCAGATCAAATTTACAGTGGGACGGGCAACTGCAAAAGCCACCAAATGTGAACAACAAACCAGCGATAGAGTGGGTGGGACAAAACACTTTCAGCAGAGATCTGAAAAATTATACAGTGAATTAAAAATAGTGCACAGCTCTGAATAAAATGAGTACAGCAACAATTTACAGTACACAATTCTGAAGAGCCAAAAAATATACTTAGCTCTGTATGTTTCCAGATAGTTTGAAAACAACTCTGTTAGACACAGGTTCCAGCAGTGATATTTTGCAGCTTTGTAGATAATGTAATGGGCAGCGCAGGTAAGTGAAGGTAAAAGACAAAAATAATCCGTTATTGCTACAGAAGTGTGTAATCTATATAGTGAGGAGATTAGAACCAACCAACACAAAATGGGCACCAGCAAATGTAATTAACACAGTATAATAAATAGTACTGAAGTTAATCCACCCCTTCTGTGGTCTGCCTACCCCCTGCATCCCACATATGTAACTGTGCTGTTCTAACTCTGTCCTTTAAGAAGCAAGCATTCTTAACTTCTGTCATAAAATAAATTGCTTCCCTCTCTGTGAGGTTCTGTGACTTTTGAGTGCAAGAGTATAAGTGGTAGAAGATGTGGATGTTTGCCCTATCAACTCTTGTCTTATTTCTGTATTAAACTTCTGTGTGCTTCCAGACATATTTATTTTCTGTTTTGGAGTGTTGCTATAGTGTGTATTTTGTTTCACAGTGTATATTCATTATTGTGCTTTCTTTGAGACTGACACTCGCTCCTTGTTGAGTCACGTCTGACTCCACAAGAGACCTTGTGGACTGACACTGCTAACCACGGGTTTACTACTTAGTGCCAGACAGTCTTCTATCTCATATCAATAAGGCTTTAAACCCAGTCACAGTACCATGACAGCTGTATTTCATTTTTCGATACTATCAATAAGGTCAGAAATGCAGGGAACTGCATCCCTTTCCTGTTTCTTGCATTTATCAGAGGCTTTCAACACTCTGTCATCAAAACCTTTAGAAAAACTTTCTTCCTTTAGACTTTCATTCAGCTCTCATAACTGGTTTAATAGCTACGTAACTGACAGATTTCTGTCAGTTAAATGGCAAAATAAATGTTCTTCCTTTGTACTAGTCACAGTAGGTGGACTACAGGGGTCCACACTAGGACTACTTTTGTTTAATGACTTTGAGGACCTGCACTCTGCTGCTGAACATGTTATCCTCTTCTAACATGTGGAAGACTTAACAATAATCTACCTTGTCCCTAATCTCAACAAACTGCAAGAACTGGTGAAAAAGTCCTTTACATCTGTTGAAGCATGGCTCTTAACCTAGTCAAAAAATATTACTGTTTACATACAAAACACTCCCTGATACTTAAACTTTCTTTGTCATTACCTTGTCAAATAACACACTGAGTGACGTGCATCACACACAACGTTTAGGTGTCCTAATAGATGGTAATATGAAATTTGATCTCCTTATCCAAACAGTTGTCAAAAAGAAAAAACTTGCAAAAAATTTGATCTGTTAAGAAGTGAACCATTTCTAACAGGACCAGGGATACATCTGCATAATCCTACCTTCTTTCAGCATTACTGTATGCTTGTCCACGCAGGCACAGACACACACACATTGACATTTTTCCCAGCAAAATGACCAAACAGAACTGGCCACTGCAAAGCACTCCCATACCGGGTCTGTGTTACAACGCCAAAAAACCTTTATAACAAGCACCACTACGTCAATGCGTATTCAGCAATATTCACTTCCGCAATTCGTTGAATACTTAAAGGGCAAACAAATACTTGCCCCACAACCCAACGTAACTAAATCTAGCTAAACTAAACCCACCCATGTGGCGGGCTGTCCCCCTTAACTAAATATACCATCTCAGAGATCGCAGTGGAGAAAAGGGCAAAATTGTGTAGTTGGCCAACTTCATCTTTACTCTGTAAGTATTTGGCGAATTGCGGAAGTGAATTTTGCTGAATATGTGTCGACGATGAGGCATTCGCTGTAAAGGTTTTTCGCGGGCGTAATATAGACCCCCCCATACCAAAACTAGACTGAATTCATCTATCTTCACTACTGTCAGCTTTTAATCATCCAAAGACTGAAAATTGCCCTCCTTGAAAGATGTACTACAACAGTACTGCCCCAGCAAAACCTTCTGTTCCAAAGATAAAATGCTACTTGCCATAGTCCAATCCCAAAATACTGCTTTGGTCTATGCTGTAATCTCCAGCATTCAAAATGCTCTTTCCACCACTTAAACTGTTTGAAAGACTTAATTTGAAAACTTGAAGGTTAACGCAACACCTTACAGAATCGTGGCTTCGTTCTTGTGCATTACCTGGTTAACTCTGTCAGTCTTCCCTGTTCCTCTTCATGTGTCCTCTATCCTTTGTCAAGTCTCCTCGCATTGCTTTATTCCCTATGTGGCATTAACAGCCTTTTAAATTTCCTCTTTTATATACAATTACTTTACTTCATGTTCTGACCCTCCTATCCTCTTTCACTGTAATTTTGTTACCCTGCAGTTGCTTCAAGAGATAATTTGTTGATCTTTGTGCGGTACTTCAGCATGCTAAGCTGCTACTATTGTTTGTGTTGTCTGAAGAAGTACTAAACCGTTATTTGTCTGTCTTCGGACACAGGACCAAGGTCCTATTCATGTAATTATGAGCTAGTGCCTATTTTGTCTTCAACTTGATTCGTGTATCATCTAACTGATGTTAATGTTTTTGTGTACATCATATCTTTGTCTTATCTGTTTCTGATAACAGTGATGAAGTACTTTTCATCACATACCAAATGTCTATGTTAAGGTGAACAAGTACTACTGTATGAAAATTGCATGCAATCTCTGTCTGTGACCACACAAATGTTTTGTAAGGATTCCCTTCACAAGCTCGGAAGTTTCAAAACTTCGAACTGCAAAGGTTGAGACCATAAGATTGAAGTTTTGAAACTTTGAAACTTTGAATGGAGGTCACTGTACAGCACGGAATGGGAGATTTACCATTTTTCCTCACTGTAGTGTGATCTCAGAGTTGATATATTTATTTAGCAGGGGGTGTGGGAGGTGCACCCCCTCACACGCATGGTAGGTGCAGGGAGGCTTGTCCCCCCTTGCAAAAACGTAAAAAAAATTTATTTTTTTATTACAGTTTTGACTTTTCAAACCTCGATCTTATGATCTTGACACATTTTCAGTTCAAAATTTTAAAACTTTGAGCTTGTGAAGTAGATCCTTTTTGTAAGTATCCTTCTGAAGTAATTCATCTGATTTTTATATTATGCCTTGTATATTCTGTTGAAGTTAATGTATTCAACCTGTCATTTGCATTCATCGAGAATAAGCATTTAAATTAACGCTTTTCTCCTTGAGCCTCCACTGAACAAGGGTTATCTTGCCCAGTCAGGCTTTCCCAGTAAAGAATTGCAGTTTCATCAGTTTACGAACTGGCAGATACTTCACTGTGCTTTGTATCCCAAAGTTAAAGACATCCCTGTTGCATCAGGATGGAGAATTTCACAGGGTGACCCTGCTGTTTTTTACTTACTAAAGGAGAAATGTAACATTATTGGGGTGCTTGCCTGCCGTGCGGATGACTTTTTTTTTGGGGGGGGGGGGGGGCAGCTTGGAAAATGTAGTTACTTTAGGTGTTCCCAACCCTTTTTGTAGTATGTGATTGGATTTGGGTACTTCTGATGTAGTGGTGGTAATGCACAGAGTGGAGGAGGTGCATTAAAAGTAATTCTGTTTCATGAAATCATCAAGCGCATCACAAGGAGATGCCCCCTTTACCCTAGTTGAAAATAAGACAAACTCTGTTGCCTGGGAAAGTAGGCCAGATGTCATGTTTGCTTCCTGCTTGGCTTTCAGAATAGAGCATACATTGTGCAGACTGGTTGTGAAATGAACAACATTACTTGCAGAATTGGCACTCGAGCTGTAGCTCCTGGGGAATGTTGAATCCCGTTAACTAGGTATCTTCAGTGATGCATCACATGGACACCTAGCTGTTGGCGACACCAAGAGAAAGGGCATTTGTTTTGATGAGAGAAATCTGAGAGGTGTGCAGAACTGTCACAGGAGATTCTTGCTATCTCAGCTTTGATGATGCAGTCTGAGTACAACATGTTCTGAACTCGCATATGATAAGCAAGGTGCAACACCGTTCAAGATATGTTTCACAGCTAACTGTTCTTTAGCGGAGGCAAATGGTAGTAGAATAGAAAAACACTTTGCCTGGAAATCCAGTGGAATAACTCGTTTAAATGCAGAGAATTCACATTATCCTATGGTCAGGTGCAACAAAAAAAAATTGCCAGATGCCTCTTTAAGAAAGGGGTTCAACCCTTGCGGTTGCCTTTTTTTAAGAAGCTGGTTTCCACCGTTCCACTTCTAAAGGCAATTAAGTGGGAATATGGCATACTGACTGTTGAATTTTTATACAAAACATTAGCCTATTCTTCCCCTCCCCTTTACAGCAAAGATGGGAAGATTGATTTTGTACACCAGGAACGTTTGATTGGGCAGAGGCCTGGGGAGAAAAGCTCCATAAAAAATATCTACATCAGAGACGTACACTGTTATGGTAAAATTAAAGTTCGTGATTACTTCCTTTCTTCCTTTGGAACTTTCAGAGCAGTTTTTGAAAGAGACTTGTGTATGAACTTGCTACTGCATCTGCTTTGCTGGATGACTTTTTGCAGCTGTTTCTGTTTTTATAATAGCGAGCGTGTACTTTTGCAGCCGTTTCTGTTTTTATAATAGCGAGCGTGTACTTTTGCAGGTATTTAGCCTAACACCTGTGTGTCTCTGTGGCGTTGTCAGTACAGGTTAGACATTAGAGTAAACTATACATGTCTTAACTCAGGTTACTTGTTCAAGCTTTTAACTTCAGTTACCACTTTTGAGGACATGAACCAAGTCTGAGACGTTTACTTAATGTCTGACGCAATGTTCCATTATCCATTAGAGTTTCCCTGTCTTCCCCCCTACATATTCTCTGACTGTGTGCTTTGTTTGCTTTGACTTTTTTGTTCACTGGACTTCTGTGAGCAGTGTCTGTTATCAAGGCCCTTGACTCTTTGTCCGTTAGCTCCCAAGTGACCTTTAGAGGCTGAGATTGGGCAAAGGACTGGTGATGTAGGTGGAAAGGTAATGTGAAGGAAGGACACGGGAGTGGGGAGTCTTTTGTAGGAGGGAAGGCTGTCAGTGGACCAGTGTTTTTCTGGGTGCTTTTGCCCAAGACACGATGGGTGACTTTACAAACAGGGGATTCTGTTTGCATATGGTGCCAGGAAAAGAGCAGTGTTGAAGGTTGTGGGAAGCATGTTTGACAGAAAAGTGGTATGTGAGATTTAATGCAGAGTATTGCCAATAGTACAAGCTAGGGGGCTACAACTCTGTAGAACTTTGGTATGGCTTCATTTGCAGCACCCTGTCCATCCTCTGTAAATAGTAGTAGGTGAGAGGTGCTTATGGAAATAGCTCAGAGGGAAGGCATTCTGTGAGCGCCAGAATATGAAGGAGGACATTGCATAGAAAGGCAGAGGGAGCTCCAACTAAATATTCAGGATTGGCGGAAGGACTAAAATAAAGATACACAGAATCATAAAAATAGACTGGGTTTAGTTTTGTGGCTTGGAGAGCTAAGGCTTTCACTGAACTAGATGACCAGAGTTTAATCAGTGGTTCAAGCACTGGAAGAGCCAGGTGAGGAGTGAGTTCCGTAGGGATGTGTGTGTGTGGTTTGCTGCATTATGGATACAAATTGCAACAAAGGTGACATGCTGCTTGTAGTATTTGGGGAGTGTGGATGCTGTTTGCCAAGACAAATACATATTAGCCTTTGTGGAATATGTGTGTGGGAATGTGCATACCCTTGGGAGAAGGGCCTTACATGCCCTTTATTCTTGCAACTGCACACACGGCTGCATGGAGGAGGGGTTTATGGCATATATGTAATAACTCTCTTGACCATTTGGATGCTGGCCTTTTGTTGCCAGCAATTGACCAACTTCTGTTTTCATGCTATGAGAAATCAGTTACAGTTAGATTACATTTTTTCTGCTTCCCAGTAACTGCTTTTTTTGGCAGTAGCATTAAACTTATTATGGCCTTACTATATCCAGCCAATTTGATCTCTGTGTTAGAGCTTAGAAGAATTATTTCACTTTGTTTTTATAAGCCCAACAACTTGCTGCCTTGACAACAACAAAAAATGTATTTATGGCAGCAACCTACTCTTAACAGTCTCACCCATTATACCCAATATTTACATAGTGTTGCAGTCATCTTAATCCAAGGCTACCCCACTAAATTACTACCCCTTCTCACTCACTAACCACAGATATGGGGAGCGGGGTCAAAGGTTGTAAATGACCAAGGGCTGTCCAGCAAGACAGACTGAAGCACATAAATGTCAAAGAATTGATGGCATTGGCAAATGCACTCATTCTTATAGGTTCATAAGTCAGTACTAGGCTGTTGATCCAGAGGGCCATTAGTCGCCTAGCCATTTCAGTGTGGGATTGTGAGGACCAGATCCAGGATGTAGTTACGATTTCACATTCACTCATCGAGGTTATGCTTAGAGGTCAGGAAGTTACTTGCTTTATATGCAAAGGAAGCCTTTTCCATTAAGGAGGAATTCTCTGGGATATTTATATAATTTGTCTATATTTATCTATTTATATTTATTTATCTATATTTGTGTGTGTGTGTGTGTGTGTGTGTGTATATATATATATATATATATATATATATATATATATGTATATATACATACGTGTGTGTGTGTATATATATATATATATATATATATATATATATATATATATATATATATATATATATATATATGTATATATATATATATGTGTGTGTGTGTGTGTGTGTATATATATATATATATATATATATATATATATATATATATATATATATATATATATATATATATATATAATATATACACATGTATATATATATATATATATATATATATATATATATATATATATCTATATATATATACACATTACATATATATATATATATATATATATATATATATATATATATATATATATATATATGTGTGTATATAGGTTCTCCTCAGAATGTCAAAATACTGAAACCTCAAATTTCATGTGGTCAAGACCATATGATTGAAGTTAAAGTATTTCGAAATTCTGAACAGAGATCTGCATACAGAGCGGAACGGGTGGATGTTCATCTTGTTTCACTGTTGCAGTCATTACACTTGGTTTATCCTGCTGGCAGGCTACCCACAGTCGGCCTGAAATCCAAAGTCCTGGTCCGGCATCGGTTGCAATCTGTTGTATCTTTGAAAAGACACCAGCTATAAAACTCTTACATTGACAACATGCCTTACCTAAATGCACACAGGAGCCACAGCGGCACTTGCAGTGATGGTATAGCATGATAAAGCCCTGACTGCAGCCCAAACAACCAGAGAGTGATGATCTGCTTGGACACTTGCAGGCAGAAGCAGGGAGGATGGACATGTCCATCCTGGGGGGGGTTCCCTCTCTCCCTCTCTCCCTCCCGAGTCATGCTGCTGTTCTAATGACGTGGCCTTGGCTGAAGAATAGAGGCCTGTCATGACACAGGGAGCCGCTGTGTAAAAAATACTGGTGTGGCCACCCAGACCTGTGAGAGTAGCCCCTGTCTGTGGATGTGGGACAGTACACATATGCAGACTAGAGGAGTAGGTGGTCCTTGAGCTATTATATGTGCTCATGCCACCACCAGAGGTGGGTTTACTCCATGGAATTAGAAAAGCTATCCTTGCCAGCAGGCTGCTGAGAGTACAGAGGAGCTTCACAGGTGTTTGCATGATCTCCCACGCCATTTCTTGCAGAATATGGCATAGGGAGGTTTGATGATCGGCAGGCACAGTGGCAAAAATAGCCCCCCCCCCCCAAAAAAAAAAAGAAAAAATGAAGTGATGTCTAAGTTATTGTAAAAAGGAAAAATGCTGAAGACTCGGGAAACTGAAGTGGAAATTTTTTTCTGGATACCAGAAGGAAATGTAAGCAATTTGTCCATGCTGAGACTGATTGATCAAATTCAGAACTTTATATCTTGCTTAATTCAGTGCATGGTTTCCTGAGGTAAAAAACGTCCTTAGAACCTGCAGAAACGGCAGTGAACTGGTATGTTGTAATCAGCAGGGTGATGCTGATGGATTCAACACATGTTGGAAGAAGTAGAGAATCGATGAGAGAGCCTCCATTTCTTTCGGCATATGCTGAATCCATTAACATCACCCACTGCATAATGCACTTTGAACGACTTTCTTGGGTAACCAGTATAGGAAGGTTTGTATTAACATAGTTATTTGTGCATTGTTAAAGTATCTTAATATTCTATCATCATATTGTTTTAGATGTAATACAGCTTTTCGGCAATATCACTTGACATGGACATTTTCACATAAAGGTGTTCATTCACCATTCACTTTCTATATTAAAATATTTGTCATGATACAAACAGCTTAAATACCAAACATTTATATTTTTATGCAAATAAAACTAATTTGTGTTAAAAGTTTTAAAAAATTTTTGTCTGTATGAACACCCAGTTAGTATGTGTCAAGTATTTTTTGTTATACCAGTTTAATAAAAAAAGGGCACCATTGATTGGCACGTGATAGGGTACAGCCCTTTTTGTAAGATGTATGTAGCTGTAATAATTTCAGTGGTTCTGACAAGGATATGCTTTGGAAAAGTTGTACTGGTGCAGTGTCTGCAAGCAAGTTTTGCAGCTGTGTCTCTTTTGGGGGTAGGGGGACTTTACTTTTTAGAGAATTGTAGACTTATAGTCTGTGGTCATACCATACATCTGGAAAGGGGACAGTCTAATGCATGGATTCAGCAGAGAGCAGGTACGGTCACTTTGGGGGTTGAATGTTTATAGCATAGGTCAACTCTGTAATCTCACAGGAAGCAGAGATACGTAAAACCACAGGTTTATTTTTAAAGATTAAATGAAAACAGCCCACTTTATCTTTGTGAAATCGATCTTGTAGGCATTTAAACTGTTAATAGAGGTATTCAGTCTTTAGCGAGAACTCCTCCAATTGTATTCCATGCAGGCTCAGTCCCACATGGTCCTCCTAGCTTCCAGTCTGCATGTTGTAGTTCACAGCTGCAGACCTCAACTAGGCTGCATTTTTCCTACCTCTGCACAAACTCTTCACTAGGTCACATATCCTATTCCAGGAGTCAAAGGTCTTCAGGTAGAGCTGTGGTCATTTGATATACTCTTTTTATGCTACAGCCTTTTGTACAACACTGATACAGTAATGGAAAATTAACTGCCTATCTTGGACCATTAATTACCTCACTAATTGTTGTGAAATGTTTAAGGATGCGAGTTGCAGTGTACATTCATTTAAAGGATTGTCATTCAAATGGTTAAGACTCGTTTGGTTTTTACAAGTTTATATGGATGTAAAACGCAACAAACAAAATGGGTGAATTTTCATTGCTGTAAATCGCATTTGGTTAAATTCAGGTTTTATGTAGTGTAGTTAAGTGGGAGCATGCAGGAAATTAAATGTTTGATTAAAAAAGTGGTGGCTGTGAAAGTGTGCAAGGTTAAATAAGGGAACAAATTCAGTACTGTGTACACTGTGTTATATGTATGTACTGTGTCATTTTGTCTTGTGAAGTCTGCTATTGTTAGGGAATGTGCTTTTAGTAACGATGTGTAGGATTGGGGTTGGGGTAGCACTCCTGAATAAGGTGGTGCAGAGGGGGTGTGGGAGGCAAAGAACAAATGAGAGAACAAAAAAGCTAATGCATGAATGTGTGACATTCAAAATGACTTGATTGCAAAACACTGATAGCGTCTATCGCTTTGTCAGTAAACCTCAGCTGTGAAACCCAGATCAAGCATCATCTGAATATTGGTACTTTCTTTTCACATGTGGAATGGTCACTTAAAGAACCCTTTGGACAGACTAGTTTTCTGGCACCTGTGAGTGACCTTCATCCTTTCTGTGTCCATAGATGGGTACTCTCAGCTGGATATTGGCTAAACTTTTGGTGTCATTCAAAGGGGATCCAGTGTCTGTCAGCCTGGGATGACATGCTCGACAAGCCACGTTGCTTCGCTAGGGACGGCTTGCACCTGTCACCCCTGGGCTTTAGGATATTGGCAAAGGCTCTTGCCACCCCCATAGTGCCTTTTTTAGGCAAGGCTCAAAAGTCAAACCCACCTCCATAGACAGCACAAGGAACAAGAAACTAAGGGTAATGCTGCTAAACGCCAGAAGTCTTAACCTCAAGATACATGCACTCGAAGCTCTCCTCAGTATGGAGAACATCGATATCTGTGCAGTGACAGAAACCTGGTTCAAGGCTCCAGAGAGCACCCCAGCACTACCAGGTTATACCTCATATCATGCTTTTCGACCCCAAAACCCGGACCAAACCACAAAAGGAGGGGGAGTTTCCATATTTATCAAGGATATCCACACCTCCAGGTTAGTGGCAGTGCACGAAGTATCGGAGACCATCCATGTGCTACTGACAGTGGGCAAGACTGCTTTTCATTTTATAGCATCCAACAGACCACCCTCTCAAAGTCAGGAATCCCACTCTGCTTTCCTGAAAACATTGGAGAACACTAAGATCTCTCCGAACACCATTATATTGGGTGACTTCAACTACCCAAATATAGACTGGGAGCATTACTCAAGCCCCAGCACCTTAGCCCAAAGGTTCCTGGAATTTATAAACTCAAATGCTATGGAACAACTAGTCACCACTCCCACAAGAGGGGAAAACATACTAGACCTGATCATTACCAACATGGGGACTCTATGCTCCATACCAGAAGTATATCCCTCATTGGTAAGATCAGACCATAAATTAATTTCACTGGATATCCACATCCCGACCCCACCCCCAGCCCAGAAAACCACAGTGAAAAACTTCTCAAAAGCGAACTTTACACTTCTCAAAACTGAAGTGGAATCCTTCAAGGCCCCAGGGCCAGTGGAAACTACGGCCCAAACTGCAGAATCCTATATAAATGCATTCTATGGACATCTCCAGGAATGCATGGATCATGCTATCCCATACAAAATCAAGACCCAATCATCCAAAGGCAGGCGTCCAGTCTGGTGGACCCCAGCCATAAATAAACTGTACAACAGAAGGAGGAAGCTACTACATGATAGAGCAAAATCCCTAAAAGGGAAGGCATCTCTAATCAGTACTAGCAAAAAATTACGATCCCTCATAAAATCCTCCAAGGCCAGCTTCGAGAGAAAAATTGCACAGGACACTAAAGACAATCATAAGGCTTTTTTCAGTTATGTTAGGAACCTGGGATGCAGCTCCCAGACTTGTTCTGAGTTGATTCTAAACGACAAAAAATACACTGAACCCACAGACATCGCCAATATCTTGGCAGACAGGTTCAGTGCAAACTTCTCCACCCCCTCCCCCCCAAAAGAGCAAGTATCTATCCCGGCAGAGTGCAGCCTCCCAAACATCTCTGATGCTCAGGTGAAGGCCGCCCTCTCCAAAGCAAAAAACACTGCTTGCATGGGACCAGATGGCGTCCCGGGTTGCGTCCTACTTGAACTCCGAGAAGAACTAATCCCTCAACTAAAACTGCTGTACAATCTCAGCCTCACTACAGGATATGTGCCCAAAGAATGGCATACAGCAACAGTGGTCCCACTCCACAAAGGTGGCGCCTCTGCGGACCCTGGAAACTATCGCCCCATAAGCCTGACTAGCCTAGTATGCAAGGCTATGGAGGGGATCATCATGGAACTCTTAAACAAAGACATTGGGGACCTACAGATACTAGATCCTACCCAATTTGGCTTCGTCAAGGACAGATCCTGCCTTTTGAACCTGGTTGACTTCTTCGAAACAGTCACCAAGTATAGATGAAGGGAAGGTAGTCCACACAGCCTATCTGGACCTCGCAAAGGCAATTTGACACAATACCCCACTCTGGCATCATAGATGAGCTATCCAGGCTAAATATAAACCCCTATGTCACAAGATGAGTCGCAAACTGGCTCAAAGACAGAACCCACAGAGTCAGAGTTGCTGGAACCATGTCAGACTCGAAACCGGTCACAAGTGGCATCCCACAAGGTTCTGTCCTGGGACCTCTCTTGTTCGGTATTTACTTTTCTGAGGTACAGGCCAACGTGGGAGGACTATGGCTCACCAAGTTCGGAGATGACTGCAAACTGGGCGCCATAATCGACTCTCCAGCTGACACAAACATCCTTCAAAATGGTCTCGCAGAGACTGATAACTGGTGCCAGAGCCATGGTCTAAAGCTAAATGCCAAAAAGTGTATAGTCATACCCTTTGGCAAAAACAATGTGCCCACAAATTACCACATAGGTGGTAACCCATTAAGTACAGAGAAAGTAATTAGGGATCTGGGGACCCAAGTTGATAGCAATCTCTCCTTTGACAACCACATTGCCAAAGTGGTTAGAAAGACCTTCTACATAGCCCACCTCATCATGAAAGGATTCACATCTAGATCAAGAGAGGTAATCATGCCCCTTTATTCATCCATCATCAGGCCCATCATAGAATACAATGTCCCTTTGGGATGTACCTTACCCGACACCTGCAGCAATTAGAAAGACCACAAAAGTACCTCACCAGGAGGATCAAGGAACTCAAACAGATGCCATATGCTGCTTGGTTAAAAAAAAACTCCAGCTCTACTCAGTTGCATACCGCCTACTTCGAGGCGATCTATGCCTGACATATAAAGCTATGCCCAACCCAGAATTAATGGACATGCCTCTACCTCAGTAAATCTAAATCCCTTAGAGCCACGCGCTCGAGGGACTTGAACCTCAGCACAGAAATAAATAGAACATGCTGGAGGGACAGATTCATAACCCAGAGGCTCCCTTCGCTCTGGAATAGAATTCCAATTCATGTTAGGCAGAGCACCTCACTGACTCTCTTCAAGAAGAATCTTGATGAATGGATGGGGGATCGTAGGTTTGTCCCGGGGATTACTTCCGTGTCGCTATTAGACAGAGGCACAGTAAACTAAACTTTAAAAAGGGCACAGTATACTCAAATCAAGGGGTGGCATAAGCCAAACACAATCGGGCTAGGCTTATAAATGCCCCCAGGGCAGATAGCCTAGTATGAACCTATATTCGTACTGTCTTCGTGCAGGAGGCTCCACAGTGTGTCTGTAACACTAGCCTTTCCAGTCTGCTGACTTACTGACAGGTTGAACTGCTGTTTTTCTGTAAAGCTGCATGCCCTAAGGCCTGGATGCCTACCCTGATGGTGTTGTCTGACTGTCACCTGACATAATTGCACATTTGCTGAAGAGTGTGTAAGCAGTCTGACACAGGATTTAACTCACAGGCAGTTCGCCTTAAACACTGGAGATTACTGCACCACAGAAGTTTGATCCACCCCCTCCCATTTTCTTGGACTTCAAGTTGAAAAGGGAAAATCTAACCAGCTCTACACAGATCTGATGTCTCTCTTTGGTGATACCTACATTGAGGAGACTGTTTAATTTTGGCTGCCTTCTGCGAGACATGGAGATACTGAACCTGATTGAGTGTTTGTAATGGAGATGTTCTTCGTGTTTCACTGTTGCAGTCATCACACTTGGGTTATCTGCCTGCAGGGTAGCCCTCAGTCGGCCCGAATACCAGAGTCTTAGGATTTCTGCGTTGGATGCTGTCACCTCTTCCATGACGTCAGGTCATCAGGGATATAAAACATGCAGCCGACGCCATTACATCAGTCCTTTTTGGTGTTAAGTAGACTACCGCCTATGTGGAAGTTCATGGGTACAGAGTTTTTACCAAAAGGGATGACTGTGCACTTTTTGGCACTGAGTTTGAGGTATTGCTTTGACACTAGGCATCTGTCTCAGTGAGGCCCTTTTGTAGGATGTCCACATCGTTAGGAGATTTGATTATGGCTCCTAGTTTGCAGTCATCTGTGAACTTTGTTAGCCAATGACCTTCTTTGTTAGCCTGCACTTCAGAGAAGTAGATACCAAACAGGAGAGAACCTAAGACTGAACCCTGTGGTACTCTACTTGTCACTGGTCTGAAGTTGGATTTAGTCTGCTACTTTCACAGTGTGGGTTCGGTCAGTGAGCCAGTTGGCAATCCATCTTGTGACAGTGATTTATACCTAGTTTAGTGAGTTTGTCTATAATTCCAGAGTGGGGGATGGTGTCGAAAGCCTTGGCGAAATCTAGATAGGCTGTGTGAACCACCTTAACTTCATCTACAGCTTTGGTGACCTCTTCAAAGAAGTCCATCAGGTTTAGGAGACATGATCTGCCTTTTGCAAACCTGAACTGGGTAGGGTCCAGAGATTGGAGATTACCAATGTCATTGTTTAGAAGTTCGATGATATGCTCCATAGCCTTGCAGACCAGGTTCGTCAGGCTAATGAGGCGGTAGTTCCCGGGGTCCATGGTGGCTCCCCCTTTGTGGAGTGGGATAACCGTTGCTGTGTGCCATTCAGTGGGAACAAAGCCTGAGGTGAGGCTATGATTGAACATGGTACTTGGGTGGGGTGCCAGTTTGTTCTGTAGTTCATGTAGAACGCAGTCTGGGATGTTGTGAGGTCCCATGGATGCTGTGTTCTTGGCTTTGGAGAGTGTGTTTTTTTACCTGTGCAGCCGTGATTACAGGTGCTGTGCATTCTTCCGGTATAGAGATGGGCTCTTTAGGGGATGAGAGAGGGGTAAAGTTAGCACTGAACCTGTCTGCCAGGATGTTGGCAATATCAGTTGGTTCTGTATATTTAGTGCCATTGCGCTGTAACTCAGTCTTTGTCGCTAAATTCTTTTGCGCTCTTTCTCTGTATTCCAAAATGGCTTCGATAAGCCATCAGACTACCGATCTTCCGAAAAAACGTAAGGATAAATACAGAGACAGACTGCATAGGTCCAAAACTGCCGATGACGCTTCCGTTAAGCTAGTCGCCAGTCCGCCAGTACTCAGTGAGGTGCCTTTGCATCCCCCGATACCCGCTTCTACATATTCGCAGGCCTCTGCTGAGACCCATTCGGAGTCCAGTATATGCCGCAAGATGCTTCTTTGACTATGGAACCTGCGGATGTCTCTACCTCGGATGGGTCCAGAGCCGCTGTGCAGGCACCGGCTTCTGAGGGTGTTTTCCGACCTACTGATGTTTGTATTAAACCGACAACTTCGTTTTTTTCTAAAACTACTGAGTTTCTCAGGCCCAGAGTTCACACTACACCTAGAAAACTGACGTCCAAACTGCATGCTAAAGCTCCCATGCCACAAAAACAAATGCTTAGAATGGCTGAAGACCTTATTACCCTAATTAGGGGAAGCCAGCCTTGCCCTGATAAAAGACAAAGAATTGAATTTCCTTCTGATTCTACAGATCAGGAGTCCGATGACTCTGACCCTTCTGATTACCAGGACATATCCTTATCTACCTATGTGGATTCAAATGCAGAGGATTCCATTCCCTCTGCCTCCTCTCCAGAGGATTTTTCTTTTGGTGAAACCTTGCATAGCTTAAGAGAGCATTTCTGCTGGGAGTGCCAGGACTATCCTCAGTCCATAAAGAGACTCGGAGAATTTTTAGATTTGCCTCAGCACAGGCCTCTAGCTATACCCCCTGTCCTGGATATTGTAGATGATGTCTTCATGGAATCCAGACTTACTCTCAACACTTTATACCACCAATTCCTAGGAAACCTGACTGGTACTAAGTACCTGACTCTCACAAATTTCTCTCTAAGAATCCTGCTGCAGATCCAGAGACCATTTCCCAGGACCTAAAGGCATTAAAGCTACTACAGCCAAAAACCCTACCCCTTCAGACAGGGATTCAAGAGTTTGACAGATGGGGTAAGAAGGTATATACCTCTGCAACTCTTGCCATCAGAGCTTTGAATTGCCAGTTTCACATGTTTTGAAGTACCAGCAACATATTATGGCACTAATTAAACAAAAAATGGCGTTATTTCCAGATTTGTACAGAAAGTAAATATTTACAAGAGTTAACACATTCTGCAAACCAAGTTAGTAAACTTACTTTGCAGTGTGGGTTTGATGCCTTAGAAGTATCTTGCAAGGCTGCTGTCACTGGGTCTGTACTGACCATGTCAAAGCAAAATTACTAGCTCCATTAAGTCAGGATTGTTTGTTTGGCACAAAAGCAGAAGTTGTTCTTAAAAAGATGGAGGAAAAAGCTAAATCTATGCAAACTGTCAAAGATTTCTTACAGGTGCAGCCACCTAGATTCAGTAGGTACTGGCCTTCTAAACACTGGTCCTTTCCAGTCCCTCCCAGGTCGTCTTAGTCCAAACCCAGGGGAAACGGACCACCAAGACTACAGTCTCAGGGTGTGCAGAGATCTAAACAATGGAGATGTTCATCGTGTTTCACTGTTGCAGTCATGACTGTAGGGTTCTCCCCTGCCGGCAGGCAGTCCTCGGTCGGCCAGAATCCCAAAGTCTGGGTCCGGCGTCGGCTGTTCAACCATGCTCCCTGACGTCAGAGCGCCAGGAGTACAAAGCTGACAGCCGACGCCATCTTCTCCAGTCTTTCTTGCCGTGCGGTGATAGCAGTTCGCAAGTGCCGGTCGGCTGACTCCTGACTATTTTTTCTGATAAACTTCAGTCCGAAGACTTTCTTCTCCACTCAAAGCTAAGTACCCCGTTGGGGAAACCTTTTCTTGCTCCAATCCGATGTCAGAAAAAGTTAATAATTGCATTTCATGTGGGAAGCAAATACCTCATAAGGATTTTCATTCTTACTGTATTCCTTGCTTAGGCCCTGACCACGACGTAGCTAGTTGTTGGTTTTGTGCTAGATTCAATCAACGTACAATTAAACGAAGGTACGATTTTGCTTTTCATTACTTCGGTAGGCGCTTTAACTACAAAATGTCGTCGGATACGGTTCCGGCTACCGGAGTTCACAAACGTCGCAAGGATAAAGACAGGCCTCCGAGGTCCAAATCTGATGATAGCGCACAAGCGGAGCCAGCTTCAGGTTCGGCCGTCGTCAGTGAGGTGCTTTTGCAGCCCCTGTCTTCGGCCATTTCAGAACCGATGGCCGAAACGGACTCTCATGAGGAGCCAACAAGGCCTTTAAATATCTCTATTGCAGGACCTTTGGACAATGCTCCTTCGGATGGGTCCGGAGCCGCTGTGCAGATACCGGCTTCCAAAGGGGTTTTCAGGCCTACTCAGCTTATAATAAAGGCAAAGACAAAGGCAAAGACTCCTTCTAAATCAAAGACTGCAAAACCGGCTCCCAAATCACAGAAACAGTTACTCAAGATGGCGGAGGATTTACTTACTATGATTAGGGGTTCACATCCCCCTCCAGATAAAAGGCCAAGGCAAGATGTTTATTATGATTCCTCTGATCAGGCTTCTGTTTCTTCAGTTTCCTCTTCTGACCAGGAATATTCTTTCCCTCCTTATGAGGATTATGATGCTGAGGAATCTATTCCCTCAGCTTCTCCCCTTGAGGATTTCTCTTTTGGGGAAACTTTGCATGAAATGAGGGAACATTTCCACTGGGAAGGACAGGAGTATTCAGAATCTAAGAAAAGACTGAGGGATTTTCTTCTCCCCCAACATAGACCCCTGGCTATTCCTCCTGTTTTGGATATTGTGGATGATGCTTTTTCGGAGGCTAATTTAACCCCTGATTCTTTTCCTCCTGCTCCTGTCAAGCCGGATAGATATTACAGGGTTCCTGATTCCCACCAGTTTTTATACAAGAACCCTTCTGCTGACCCTGAAACCATTTCTCAGGGCCCTAAGGGAGTTAAGGCCGCTTCTGCCAAAAATCCCATTCCCACTGAAAAGGACTCTAGATCTTTAGAAAGATGGGGCAAAAAAGTGTACACTTCTGCTACTTTGTCCATCAGG
Source organism: Protopterus annectens (assembly GCF_019279795.1). Lineage (NCBI taxonomy): Eukaryota > Metazoa > Chordata > Ceratodontiformes > Protopteridae > Protopterus > Protopterus annectens. The sequence goes on along the minus strand of NC_056744.1, from coordinate 1,754,688,971 downwards.
GCTTTAAACTGTCAGTTTCATATGCTGAAATACCAGCAATTTCTCTTGTCTGTTTTAAAACAATAGCTTACTTCCATTTCTGCCTGTGCAGATGATAAGGAATTACATGACTTATTGTATGCCACTGAGCAAGTTGGAAAGCATGGTTTACACTGTGGATTTGATGCCTTGGAGGCTTCTTGTAGGGCTGCTGCCTCCGGCACAGTCATTAGAAGGCATGCATGGCTAAAGGAACAAAATTTGCCAGAACAAGTGAAAGCTAAATTATTGGATGCTCCTGTTCAGCATAATGTTTTGTTTGGATCAAAAGCTGAAGAAGTGATTAAAAAGATGGAGGATAAGGCGAAATCCATGCAAACAGTTAAAGATTTCTTACAAGTACAGCCACCAAGATTTAGCAGAAATTGGCCTTCTAAAAATTGGTCCTTTCCCACTTCAGACAAGCCTCAGAGGGGTAGATATAGACGCTCCAGAGGAAGGCCTCAAACACAAGGTTCTTATAGACCAAGGCAGTGGACTGCTTCTACCCCTAGGGGAGGAGAGGACAGGTCACAAACTCATAGGAAACAAACTCAATGACTCCCTCTGTTGGGCTGCAGGAACTTCTTGCCTGGAAGCCCCCCTTGGAGGAAAACTCTCTCTCTCTCTTTTTTTTTTTTTTTTTTTATCAAAATTGGACTCATATAACCAAAGGCAAGTGGGTTCTGGATGTGGTTCTAAGAGGTTACAAATTCAATTTTCATACCCTGCCAAGGCCAAGCGGATGGCCAGACCTTCCAAAACATCAATGGACGGAGGCCTTAAACCAGGTGGAAGCTCTTTTGGCTATGAAAGCCATAGAACTGGTTCCACTTTCAGAGATGGGACAAGGTCTTTACTCATGGCTCTTTCTAGTCACCAGGAAGCAAAACTCATGGAGACCCATTCTGGATCTGTCAGTCTTGAACACCTTTCTAGAGATTCCAAAATTCAAGATGCTTACTCTAGAGCAGCTACTTCCAATGCTGTCCAAAGATGCTTGGATGGTAACTTTGGATTTAAAGGAGGCATATTTACACATTCCCATCAGGCAGGAACGCAGAAAATACCTCCGGTTCAAGGCCGGATCGAGGCACTTTCAATTCTCTCCACTGCCCTTTGGATTGTCTACTGCGCCCAGGGTCTTTACCAAATGATTGGCTCCAGTAGTAGCTTATTGCAGACTCAAGGGAATTCAAATTTACCCTTATCTGGACGATTGTCTAATTCAGGCAGACAGCAAGGATGTCTTACTCCAGCATCTAGAATTTGTTCAGAACCTCCTCAAGTTCCTGGGTTTCTCTGTAAACATAAAAAAGTCAAATTTGACACCCACACAACAGATAACTTTTCTGGGTGCTCTTCTAAACACCACAACCCAGATGGCATTTCTAACATCCGAAAAAGTTACAGCTGGCTTCAACTTTCAAAACCTTGGCAACTTTAACTCGGCTATCTGCAAGGAGATTCCTGCAGGCTCTGGGTTACATGGCCTCCTGCATCCTTCTCGTACCATATGCAAGACTACACATGAGGAAAATACAGTGGTACCTAAAAAGTGTATGGTCTCAACATTGCCACAGTTAAGACATACTGATCTCCGTCCTTCCTTGCCTTCAAATGGAATTTCTTTGGTGGTCCAGGGCATGTACTCTAAACAAAGGGAAACCCTTCTGTCTGCCTCCTGCCACTCAGTCTAACCACGGACGCCTCGGATTATGCTTGGGGAACCCATTTTCAGGGCAACTGTCTGCAGGGCCTTTGGACAAAGGATCAGAAGCACCTGCATATCAATTTAAAGGAAATCTTAGCCGTCCAGGAAGCTCAACTGGCCTTTAGGAATCTTTTACATCCAGGCCAACTACTAATACGGACAGACAACACCACAGTTATGTGGTACATAAACAAGCAAGGGGGATCTCATTCCTACCCCCTTTGCAGACTAGCTATGGATCTATGGAACACAGCTCTAGCTTGCAATCTGGACCTTCAAGCTCAGTTTCTACCAGGGAAGCTAAACTTCCTGGCAGACGGTCTGAGCAGAAACCTTTCGGATCCACACTAATGGATGCTGGACACCAAAATATTCAGGATGATAACAGCAGTCTGGGGATGTCCTCACATAGACCTCTTTGCATCCCACCTCAATCATCAACTACAGAATTTTTGCACCAGGACTTTCCACAAAGAAGCTTGGAAAGTGGATGACCTATCATTCAGTTGGAGGAACCTTTCGGGATATGCCTTTCCACCTCTTCCTCTTCTTCCACGGGTATTATTAAAGATAAAACAGGACAAGCCCAATATGATAATCTTGCTGGCCCCAAATTGGCCCCGACAGTTTTGGTACCCAACTCTGAAAAACCTATGTCTGGAGCCCCCTTGGGTTTTACCTCAGTCTCCGAACCTTCTGTCCCAACATCAGGGTCAGGTTCTACACTCTCATGTCAGAACTCTCAGCCTGGCGGCCTGGTTAATCCAGGGCCTTTGATTTCTTCTTTCCTACCCAAGCAGGTTATAGATGTCATTTTGGAAGCCAGACGTCCTAGTACTAGAAAATCTTATGCAGGAAAATGGAAAAGATTTTGTTCCTGGATGCAGGCTCAGAATTCTGATCCTCTTCTTCCGAACATTCCTTTATTTTTACTTTACTTGACAGATCTCTTACATAAGGGCCTCTCTTTCTCTTCAATTAAGATTCATGCCTCTGCTATTTCTGCTCATTATAATGCAGACCCTCCAATCTTTTCCCACCAGCTCATGAGACAGTTTCTCAGGGGAGCTAAGAACTTAAGACCTCCTAGATCTCCTCCCATTCCTGCTTGGGATCTCAACTATGTTTTGGAAAAACTGACCTTGCCTCCTTTTGAGCCTGCTGCCTCTTCTGACATCAAGTTTTTATCTAGGAAGACAGCTATTTTGTTAGCCCTAACCTCTGCCAGCAGAGTTTCAGTGTTACAAGTTCTCATGGCTGTGGAGCCTTATATTATTTTTCATCAAGACAGAGTGTCTTTGAGGACTAATCCTACTTTCATGCCTAAGGTGGTTTCCAAAGTGGCTTTAAATCAGACTATCTACTTGCCTACCTTTTTCCCCACTCCTCAAAATAAAGGGGAAAGGATCTTTCATTCCTTGGATGTACACAGACAACTATGTTTTTACCTGGACAGAACCAAGGACATCGGGAAATCAGAGCAATTGTTTGTTTCTTATGCTTCAAGTTCCCATGGTAAAGCCATTTCAAAACAGACCATTTCTAAATGGATTGCTCATGGAATCAGATTTTGTTATTATCACCATGGAAAGCAAATCCCAGGGAGTATATGTACTCATTCCACCAGAGCTGCTGCCACTTCTGCGGCTTTTCTCAGGGGAGTTCCTACCAAGGACATTTTGGAGGCTGCAACTTGGAGTTCAGTGCATACTTTTTTCTAAACACTACAGTCTACCTCTCTACTCTAAGTCTAGGGCAGGCTTTGCCTCTGCAGTCTTGCAGGGCCTTTTAGCTGCCCCTTCTTCTTTATGACCACCTCCCTTTCTTTCAGCTTTGGGATTCTACCCTACAGTCATGACTGCAACAGTGAAACACGATGAACATAGTACAGTTGTGTACACCTACCATAAATGTAGATGTTCGAGTGTCTTCACTGTTGCAGTCTGGGTTTCCCTCCCTCCTATCCCCTCTTGTTTTTACTTTTGTGTTGTTCCTTTTTTCACCATTCTTCTGAGGTGTATTTGCAAAGGATATGGGACCTTTTTCATTTTGGGACTCCTGACATCTGGGGCAAGAAAAACTGGAGAAGATGGCGTCGGCTGTCAGCTTTGTACTCCTGGCGCTCTGACGTCAGGGAGCATGGTTGAACAGCCGACGCCGGACCCAGACTTTGGGATTCTGGCTGACCAAGGACTGCCTGCCGGCAGGGGAGAACCCTACAGTCATGACTGCAACAGTGAAGACACTCGAACATCTACATTTATGGTAGGTGTACACAACTGTACTTTCTCCCACCTCTAAATCAGGGAGTGGTAAGCCACCCCCTTATGGAAAAAGTTCACAGTGACTTTTCAGTCATCCTTCCCAGCCATGCCCAAGTACTTCCTCTCCTAGGAGGAAAACTCGCCCTTCATGCAAAAAACTGACTGTCCATTACTTAAGACCAATGGGTTACAAACATTGTATCCCAGTGATACAGATTCTGCTTCCACTCACTTCCAACCCCAAGTAGATTCCCAGACCTTCTTCAAACCAGTGGGCAGAGGCTCAAAAGCAAGTACTTTCTCTTCTCAATATCAGGGCAATTCAACTTGTTCCAGTAGAACAGAGGGGACAGGGTTTTTACTCCAGGCTGCCCAGAAAAGAGAGCTCTTGGCACTCTATCCTGGATCTGTCAGTTCTCAACACCTTTCTGGTGGTTCCAAAATTCAGAATGCTTACAGTGCAACAGCTTCTTCCTATGTTAGCCAAGGATGCCTGGTTAGTCACTCTAGACTTAAACAAAGCTTATCTGCACATCCCCATAAGGGAGTCTTGCAGGAAATATCTATGGTTCAGGGCAGGCTCTGTGCACTATCCGTTCTCTGCACTTCCCTTTGGCTTATCTACTGCGACCAGAGTATTCACCAAGTGCCTGGCTGCACTAAGTGTTTGGCTAATTGTGGGAGGACTGATGGTTGGTGGGCAGAGGAACAGATGTGTTTGCATACTGCAGGCAGAGAAATATTCAACTTTACTCATATTTGGACGATTGCCTGATTCAGGCAGACAGTCAGGAATTGCTACGTCAGCACCTGGCATTTGTAAAAAGACTCCTAACTTCACTGGGGTGCGCCACCAATGAAAAGAAAACACAACTGGTGCCCAGTCAAAAAATTGAATTCCTGGAACCAAGCTTGAACACAACTTCCCAGATGGCATTCCTCACTCCAGAAAAACAGGTCTATTTGACAAATTACTTCAAACTACTGGCCAACCAAACCCAGCTGTCTGCAAGGAAAATACTGCAAGCCCTAGGGTTCATGGCCTCATGCATTCTGCTAATTCCATATGCAAGACTGCATATGAGGAAACTTCAGAGGTACTTAAAACGTCTCTGGTGTCAACATTCTCAGGACCTGGAAACTGTGATTCCTGTCATACCTTGTGTAAGGGCAGAGTTCATTTAGTGGGCAGAGGCATGCAACCACAACAAGGGACTTCCTTTCACTCAACCCCTCGCCACCCAAACCTTGACAACAGACGCATCAGACTGTGCATGGGGGAGGGCGTGGCTCACATGGCAGGCAAATTCATTCAAGGCAAATGGAGCCCAGGACAAATATCGGACAAAAAGATATGTTAGCTGTACAGAATTCTCTGACAGCCTTCAAATACCTTATCCTTCCAGGACAGCTCCTGATAGTCACACAACACCATAGTTAAAGTAGGGGAGAACTCATTCCTACCCACTCTGCAGGTTAGCCATGGCCCTGTGGAACACAGCCTTGAGCAACCAAGTGCACCTGCAAACTCAATTCCTGCCAGGCAAACAAAATTGACTGGCAGACGACTTGAGCAGAAATCTACTGGACCCACACGAGTGGAAACTGGAACCCAACTCATTCAAACTTCTAATCCAGAGGTGGGGGACACTGGAGGTGGACCTCTTTGCCTCCCCCCAAAACCACCAATTGAGCAAATTTTGCACCAGGAATCCTCAAAGCAGTGCCTGGAAGGATCCATCGTTTACATGGAAAAACCTCTCAATTTATACCTTTCCTCCTCTGCCCATCCTCTCAAAGGTGTACTACTCAAGATCAAACAGGATAGGCCATGGACAATCCTTATTGCCCCAGACTGGCCACGCCAGCACTGGTACCCACTCCTACGCAGTCTGACAGCAATGCCACCCTGGCCTCTATCACACACCTTCCCTGCTGTCTCAGCAGGAGGGACTGATTTTGCATCCACAGCTGCAAACCCTAAACCTTGCAGCCTGACTTATCCCCTGAATACACCATCAGCAACCCTCAACAAACAGGTGCTGGACATCATCCTTGAAGCCAGAAGGCCTAGCACCTGGAAATATGCTGAAAAGTGGAAAAGATTGTTCTTGGTCAGTCTCAAGGAAAGGACACAGCCGTGCCCACCTTGCCTCTAATCCTTGATTACCTAGCAGAGCTGTTCCACAGAGGCCTGGCCTTGTCATCCATTAAGATTCATGCTTCTGCCATCTCAGCTCATTATAATACTGAGCCACCTCTCTTTTCCCATCCTGTCATCAAACAGTTCCTGAGAGGAGCTAACAATTTAAGGCCCCCTAGGAGAGCTTCCACCCCGGCCTGGACCTTATCTTTGTACTGGAGAAGCTCACCCTTCCCCTTTTTGAACCTGCTGCTTCAGAAGAGTTAAAATTCCTCTCTTGGAAAACAGCCTTACTTCTAGCCATCACTTCAGCAAGAAGAATATCTGAGTTTTAGGCACTACATTATTTTCCATGCTGACAGGGTTTCCCTCAGGACTAACCCATCATTTATGCCCAAGGTGGTATGCAGTGTGGCTTTAAACCAAGCCTACCTTTTTCCCTAATTTTCAGAATAAAGGGTAAGGGATCCTGCACTCCTTGGACCTGCACAGACAGCTCAGGTTCTACCTTGACAGGACTAAACCTTTCAGAAAATCTGACCAGCTGCTAGTCAGCTTTGCTACAGTGGCAGAGGGCAAGGCCATTTCAAAGCAAACCATTTCCAAGTGGATAGCACACGTCATCCATTTCTGCTATAAGTACCATGGAAAACTTACTCCACAGGGTCAGAACTCATTCCACTGGGGCTACCTCAACTTCTACAGCATTCCTCAGGGGAGTCCCTACCAGGGACATCCTGGAAGCTGCAACCTGGAGTTCTGTACACACCTTCACCAAGCATTCTCACCTACCTATTTTTTTCTAAATCAAGACCTGGATTTGCTACAGCAGTCTTACAAGGCCTGCTAGCCAGTCCTAACACTTCTTGACTGCCTCCCACCCTTCCTTAGCTTTGGGAATCAACCCAAGTGTTATGACTGCAGCAGTGAAACACAAAGAACATAGTACAGTTGTGTACACTTACCATGAATGTAGATGTTCGAGTGTATTCACTGTTGCAGTCCTGGTTTCCATCCCTCCAGCCCCTGGTTTTCTCTGTCCTTTCTACCTATCCTCTTTATGGCCATATTTTATGGCAGGGGTATTTACTTTTGACTGGAGGGGTTCTACACCATTTAATAGCTTCCTATTTTGGGGGCTCCTGACATTTGGGGCAAGAAAAACTGATGTAAAGGAGTCCGCTGCATGTTTTATACCCCTGACGACCTGATGTCATGTAAGAGGCGACAGCATCCGAGGCAGAAATCCCAAGACTCTGGTATTCGGGTCGACTGAGGGCTATCTGCAGGCAGATAACCCAAGTGTGATGACTGCAACAGTGAATACACCCGAACATCTACATTTATGCTAAGGGTACACAACTGTACTTTCAAGGAAAGTGTCTTGAGTTTAAAAAAAAAAAAGGTAGTTAGAACTCCCTCCAGGATTCGAGAGCCACGGCTCACTGCAGTGCTTGTAGTTTTCCAGTTGTTTGAAGATGCCATTCAGTCGGCTTCTCAATTGAGCCTGATGTCCCAATTACCAAGAAACCACGCTAGTTCTACAAGGTTGAGGAATCTTCAGAGTTCTTGCATGTGAACAATGTAGCTGATTCTGCACTGGTTTCTGCAGGAGCCAGTAATTTTTCTAATGATTAAGTGAGCAGAGATTAGATAGTTTTGGAAAATTGCATACACTTTCTCATGTTTTTTTCTTTTAGGGCTGTAAATTGTCAAGTTAAAATTTCCCTGTTAACCTGGACTAAGGGTTGAGTGCAGCCATGTGCGGAGTTCATCTTAAATCTCTGGACATCAGATCAGATGGTAGATGTCCGCTTATGATTAGTTCCCACAGGTAAAGACGTGCTGCAGTATCGACACTGAACATATAATGGGTATAATTACACTATTGTACTTATTTTGTCTGTCTTTAGGAGTTGTGGGACAGCATGAGGACATTTCCTTGTCTATGAATCTGTTCTCTCAAGCAGTAATAACCCCAATTGTAGGGAGGTAGATTGATGATTAGCTTTCATTCATTTTTATTAAGTTTGAAGCAGTTTTGTCTCCTTGGTGCAGAATTGTAAAGCCCTGAGTGTGACCTGACTGAACTTTTGATCAGTTGGTGATCTGTGCCCTGGAATAGCTGATGGAGAAGAGTAGAAAGTGAGTGGCCAGTGTGTGTTCATCCACCCTGGGGAATGGGCAGTTGTCCAACCTTCTGGAGAGGTTGGGACTGTTTGGAGAGTGTGGGGGTGCACAGCATGTAGTGTGGGTGCCAAGGATGTGTGTTCGTGGCTTTGCTGAATCACATCTCTGCTGCAGTCTTCATGGGGTGCATGCAGGAATGTGCATGTTCACAGAAGGTATAATATGCCCTTGCATCTGGAAATGGCTTAGATCATCTGCTAGGGAATGGGTTAGAGTCGTTAACCTGAAAAAACCCTTATTGCTGCCTCGGTGTCAGTTCTTTGTGATTTGGCTTTCACTGAGGGGATCAGATGTGTTTGATGGTTGGTAGGCAGAGGAACAGATGTGTTTGGTTAATTGTGGGAGGACTGATGGTTGGCAGGCAGAGGAACAGATGTGTTTGGTTAATTGTGGGAGGACTGATGGTTGGCGGGCAGAGGGAATGCAAAGAGTACAAAAAACAAAAGCTGCAGCCAGTTGCAGGCATCAGTCGTAGTCCAGACCTGTCTGTTTTCTCCAGAATTTCTTTGTAGGCATTGACTTCACTGACTAGTTTAACTTCTTTCTCCGAGCTCTCTCCTGACAATGTAGTTATTGGCTGTACTGACGACTGCTGTCTAGATGCTAGTGTAATTGATTTCTTTATGCTAAGACTGGTTTACCTGATGGTGGATTTCTCAGGCTTGGTCCCACCCTGTAATGATTCTATAGTGGAATCACTGCCTCTATTTCTCCCTGAACTCCCTTGTCTCATGAGCTGTAGCAGTACCACACCTCTTTCATGACATGCAGCAGCATTACATGTGCTTTCCTGCAGAATACACCTCACATGTGACATACTGTGACACCACCACCTGTTTTTCTGTTTTAGCATGCCTCTACTTTGATATGTCCTGTAGTCATGTCTGCTTTTCAGTTTGGGGGAAAAAAAAAACTTTTCCTATATATTTGGTGCATTGCTTAGATGCACTTCTGACATTCTTTTACTGCTTTTATGCCTATTCATTTTTAAATGATAGTATTTCTTTTACCATTTTGAGCAGGCATTATTTTCAGTCTTAATATTTTATTTGTTAACCTTGTGAGTGGGCTGGTTAGAGACCCTTTTCATCCATAACCAGGTCATAGCAATGATTCAATGATTTACATAGTAATTGAGAAAATCAGTCATTTTAGAGTTGTATTAGGCAGTTGGATGCAGATAAGTGTATACATCTTTATATGGCGAGCAACATGTGTGTGGACATTACATGTATGTACATACTGAACATGTAAGAGAACATTACACGCATTTGTATAGTGAGCAGCATATGAGAAAATTACAGGTACTTGGCAGCATGTAGGCTTTTTAAATGTAGATATGCAGGTTGTAGAAAACTTGTTAAAAGCAAGATGATAGCATCTATATGCATGTAAAATAAGATTTGTAGACACATTCTGAGGTACATACATATGCAGCACATACGAAGACGTGTGAAAAATGCATTTTCAGTCCACAAATATTGTAAAGCATAATACAGTGAAGGAACTTAAGGTAAATATTAGCATGCCAAGGAGGAGATAAATAGACATGGGATGTGTAGTTGTAACTAAAATAGCAGTGGCATTGTCATGGTCTGGCTGGACTTTATCCTCCGTCTGTGAAGCGGCTGCATTTGGTTTCTTCCCGTTAGTGCTGCTTTATCTCTTTCTTAAGTTGATCGACTGTTAGGGTGTCGTTGACATTGCTACAGAGTGATGCACCCAAGTGTAGGATTGTGTTCCTCACTAGTGGGAAGAGCAGCTGTTACATCCTCAGTAGGTAGGTGATGTCATTTTCAAGATAATTGCTGTCACTTCAGCAGAGTTAGAGTGAGATACCTTCCACAACATGCTGGGTTCAGTTGTGTTGGGTTCTTCTTGATTTTGAGTCTAGAGTAGTAAATAGCCTCTGGATTCAGCATGCCTAGATTCCTTACTGCTTTCTTGTAGTGCCAGCCATTTTTTGGCACTGGCACTTTGTGTCTGCTAAGTGAAGACCCTTTTGAATAGTGTGCAGTTTACCCAAACTGCTCAGTGAAATTTATTGAAATTCAGACATAGCTGTTTTGTTGCGTTATGGAAACAGTGCTACGAAATTCCTTTCATGGATGTTAGTGTGCGAGTTTGTGAAGCAGTCGGTAGAAGCTCTGTGTTTTAATCTGGCCTCTTTTGTAATGTGGATCAGATCACATTTTTAAGATGCAGAATAAAGGATTGCCGCCTTCTGTGCATGTGTTAATATTGTTTATCTGTTTTTTTTTGTTTGTTTTTTTTTTTTTGTTGATATTCTGCCTGATGAGCTCTGGCTAATTATGACATTGCTTTTATGACTTGTTTTTACAGAGATCAGGAAGACAGCCTGGACATGCCATGCATGAATCATTCCGAGAGCATGCCCAGTAGAGAACTACCCATGGTGCCTACAGAGAGCAGTGAACATTTATCTCAGGGTAGGTACCCCTGTCAGTTCTCATCAAGGTATGTGTACCATGACGTTGGTACAGGAGAGTGCTGTCAACAGAGTACAAGCAGTGTGTCACAATAGAGGTAACATGCCACTCCACAATGGGCAGTATATTTAAAAGTGCAGCTGTTTTCTGTGCTGAAATGGTGCATTTTGACTGTGTTGGTAGGTGAAATGGCACATTATCACAGTGATGGAAGCAGTGAATCGTCTTTTTGAAGGTAATACCCATCGTTGATAGGGTTATTGTCTCATTAGTATATGCACAGTGATGGAGTCCATTGTGTGCTGCTTTGCAGGAATGTTGCATTTACAGTGTATGTGATTGTAGATGATTGTAAAAAGGGTGCATCATGCAGCTCAGTGTTCCTGATGGATTGAAGTAGTGTTTTCAGGCTTTGCTTGTTTGTTTAAGACATTAACCAGGTAGGCTAATCTTAGAACTAATTTCAGCCATGCCTTCATTGTGTTGGTGACAGACAGTGTTGTGGTGTGTGTGCACAGTGTTGGAAGTGCAGTATTATTGTTGGAAGTAGTGTACTGTCACATTATTACTGCAGGTGGCATGCTTACTGCATCAGAAGTAATGTGTAGTAACAGAAAGGTCTGTGTGGGAACTGTAGTGTCGCAATGCATGTACTTCAGTATCTGAAGTGCTGTGCTGATTTGTAAACGGGTAGTTGCTGCACACTGGTAGTGTCACAAGTGTAAGAAGTGCATCAGTGTTGATGTTCACTACACTGTCATTACAGTGGAATTCCAGTGCTGATACAGTAGTGTCTTGAAGTGTAGGTGACACGCTTACTAATGGTGGAATTCATACGTGGTCCGTGGTATTGTGGTGCAGTATCACAGTGGACATGTATAGGGAAAGCAGCCAAGAGTAATTCTTTAGCACAGTGTAGGAAATAGTGTCAGTCATGTAGGCATGTTCTGTCATGGTGTCGTGTGATCTCTGCAGAATGGCGCATTCTTATAGTAAGCGTTGCTCTGTGTGTACAGTGAAGCTGTGGCAGCGCTCTTTGGGCAGTAGTATGCTTTTGTAGTATGGGTACTGTGTAGTTGCTTACAGTGTAATGGTCTGCTGCACTGGTGCCAATGGCTGCATTGTGGTATTAATTTCACACTCAGGACCCTCTTTTTTGGCTCCTATGGTTGAGTTCACTCTGTACACCAGCTGGAGATGAGAAGTATTTTTTTGCCGTAGAATTTGTTTGCTAGAGATCCTGCTTTCATTACTAGAAAGAACCCGGCTGTTCCTGTGTCACTAAAGTGTCAGTTTTGTCTGACAGTTTAGCACATCGGATCAAGGCTGTCTGCTAATAACGAGTGTAATCCTCTAGTCCTAAACTTTTTAACCATTCTTTTTCATTTACCTGTTGTGTAACTCTTAAGAAAGTCACTCAGCCACTGTTCTCAAAATGCAGAAGCACGTTAGTGCCATATGTGTTTACAAGGTTTTTTTTTTTTTTTTGTTTTTTTTTTAGTAAACCAAAAAAAGTTGTGTGTAATTAAAATGATCAGCCAGTGTGCATGGACATTGCCTGTGCTGTTGTGTGGAAGGGTGGGGTGCGACATTATAGATGGTTCCTAAATGCCACTGGTTTAGAGTTGACCAAAGCTGCTGCTCTGCATTGTTATGACAAAGATGGCAGCATTTGAGAGTGCCTGGTGTAGCAGCTTGCAGAACGCTTCCCCATGCTTTTCCAGGCACCAGTTGTGCCATCGCCATCAGATACGAAGATTAGAGCTTTGGTCTTAGGGTTGTTTTTTCCAGAGACTGGTATGTTTCCATAGTGGTGATCTGGATAGTGGAGTTGAAAATTTGCACTTCTTCTCACTCTTCTGCCAAGTGAAGTATACCCCCCCATTTTTAGGGTGTGGTCCTGTACCTAACTCTCACTGATCTGCTGGAACCGGAGATTAGCTACTCTTATCAATGGGGAGCAGCTCCTAAGGTCTTCCATCTAAGTTAGAGAGAGGTACTTGAAACTAAGCTGTCCTGTTTTAGCTTTTTCTTCTGTGCTTAGTACACTTGTGGTGAGTATGGCCATTGGTTTGTTTCATTCCAGGTCTTGAGGCTCAGGACCTGTTGTGCAATCAGGCATTTGATGTCGGGTGAGAGCTTGATTGGTGGCCGTAGGAGTGTACTTTCAGGGAGTACACTTTTTTTTTTTTTTTTTTGTCTTTTTAAACATCGTTATTGAATTATCATTAGTGACATAGGCACATTTATATAAAAGTAATCAAGCTGTATGAAGTTAATTTTAACTAACATTGTTTCACATATATTGTTATATATCATATAATTTAAGCAACATTACATAAAGTATTCAATTCCTGCTCCTTTATTTTTAAACAAGAAACATTGTTATTAAATAATCACTTATGACATAAGGAATCACACATTTATAGAAATGAAAACAAACCACACCGACAATCCTAGTTGCAAACATTATACATCACTTCTAATCTACCCAGTCATTTGCAGTCAGATATTACATAGCTCATTTAAGCCCTGCCTTCTTTTAAACCTCATTCCTCCCTTGCATGTATTGTTCCCACAATTCCCATTTTTTTCCTATATAGTTTGCTCCTTCGTTTTTCTAAAGATCTCAGTTCCAGTTTTATCCCTGTTCCTATATTCACTGTTTCTAGTATAGTTGGTTTAGATTTTGATTTCCATTTTCTAATAATTGCTTTTTTGGCAGCTGCCATTATTAGAGTCAGCAAGGCCTTACCATGTCTAGGCAATTCTGCATCATAGCTCAGAAAAATCATCACTTTCATCACACCAATCTGCCTACCCAGCATCTCTGACAGTGCATCCCACAGGGAATCCTTAAAGACTGCCAACTCACTGCTCTCCTAGAAAATATGTTCCCAATTACCTCTCTCTTCCTTGTCACACCTCCAACATTTGCTATCTACCTGAGGAAAAATTCTCTGGAGTTTACTTTGGGAATAACAATGTCTATGTAAACATTTCCAAGTAAATGTTTGTAGGGAATACGCATAATTCAAATGCCAAGTTCAGGGCACACTTCTCTTTATTGCTTGTTGCCTTTAGTAAGTGTGCCTTTGTATGTTGGTTCCATGTCAGCCAACAACTCGGCCTGTCCATAGCAAATTATCCTTTACACATATCTGTTTCAGCCAGTGTTTGGAGATAAGAGCATAGGATCCTTCCTTTCATAGGCTTCTATGAGAAATTAGAGGACCCATTGCTTGTTATTCCTGAAACAGAAAAACACTGTGACTTCTCAGCTTTTCCAGCTGTTCCCTGCATAGCATTTCCTTTGGTGAAAGCTTTCACCTTCTGAGGGCCACCAAACTTCTTTAAATCTCTCTCTAACCAAAACTGCCTTTATGTATGTCTGGGTAGAAAGTCATAGGAGACTAGGGTCATCTCTGCCATTGAGGCAATCATTGGGGATCCAAGATTGGGAATTATGGAGGCGCTTGTGCTGAATGGAGCTAGCCCTTTTACAAGAGTCTTTGAGCTGACTTGTGGGGTATTGTGGGGGCTGTAGTCCATTCCCTTCAATATCTTTATAACCAGAATGTAGACTCTAGTAGGCGCAGCACATCAGATATTTCCCAGGTCTCCTCTCCTCCACTTTCCCATATTCCACCACAGTGCTCTCAATCTCCAGATTTAATTTTCCCTGTGCACTGGAAATGGACTGTGGCTTGTTTCATTACTAAAAATGAATTGCTGGCACTTTCTTTCTTCCTTCCTGAAGCTTCAGATTTCACTGGTTGTTGCTTTCCAGCTTGGATCAGGTTAAGTGTAATCATTTGTTTTCCAAGGTTTATAGATTATGCTTGTTTTTTTTAATGTAGACTTAGTGTTCCTCCCTCCTAGGCCATGGTTAATTTGACATCTGTTCACCCACCAGCATTTGAACACGTTTCTAGCAGGCTTGATATTGTTTGGACTGTTAACCTGAATAAGGTCAAAACAGCTTTATCAGCAGACTGTTATTTCTGTTAGTTTTCTACTTTGCAAGCAGATTTATGTAATTGTACGTAATTAAGTACTGACAACATGAAACACTGCACAGGGTTAAAAATATGTGAAAAATACAGTCACAGAATTCCTTCCCTCAGGACTACCACATTCTCTGCCTAGTCTGTGTAGGACTCCAGGATTTGAAGACTGATTGTGATACTTGTAAAAGCTGTGACACAAGAACTTTTAAAGAATGTAAAAATAGACTTGTTTAAGATTTGTTGACTGGGGATGCTGGTAAGTCATCTGCCTCCTAGCTTCCCAGGAAACCCAGTCCAATTTTCAGAATTCCAGGCCTAGGGATAAAATGTTAGAAAGTTGGAGAGTAGTCCCTTTCATCTTTTCCTTTTGTTGTGAGTAAGTTTAAATAGGTGGACACTAGCTCATTTTCTAGTTTTTCTAATGTTTCCACCTTGGTAGTATTGTATAAAAATAGATACACCAGTAAAACGTGCAGTCCCAGCGCTGGTAAAAAAAAAAAAAAGTCAACCACCAGTAATTCCAAGCCAAGAAATGTATTCAAAATGTTAAGTGCTTTCTTCCTCTCCAGATAACAAGTACTACTACTTCAGAAGAAATTTCTTGGTATAATACTAAAATTTTGGCCAACAGGTGAAGCCATTAGGTAAAAACTCTGGCAATATAAAAAAAAACAGAATTCTCATAAGTTTGTAGCACCTAATGAAGCGAAGTCTCCTTGTATGTTGTGCAGTCATTGTAGTGTGTAGAGCAGTCAGATGCAGATTTGTTTCAGTTAAGAGAAGGTATTCTTGTCTTACATGTGGATTGTTATTCCAAGGGCCTTGAAATAAAAAGATGCAGAATGTGCAGGTGTGATGCATGAATCTGTACTCTTGAGACAGGTGGGTACCTGATGTTCCCATACGCGACAGTGGTCCACAGTACGGAAGTCAGGAAGCAAGAAAGAGTGGGAATTTAGACAGAATGTTCAGTGTAGAATATCTGCAGTCTGGTGGGCAGATGGAGACCGCTATCCAAAGAGTGAAGACCAGAATCCCACATGAGGTAGCTGTAGAGAAATAAGGCTAGTCACCTGTCATTTTTTGGATTTTAGGAATAAACCAATGCAGGGGGCTGTGTCTCACCTGCTTAGTTGTTAATGGGCAGAAGATTGAAAACTGGTTACCTACCTGATGTACTTAACTCTTGTCTGATAATGAACACAAAGTGAAAGAAGCACTGTGAAGTAATCAGCAAAACAAAATATGACAGAAACTGTAAAAGGCTGTTAGGTTTGCAAGTTGGAGACAAAAAGTAAGAATTCAGAAACCATGAGAAATTCTGTAGTATTTAGTAATGCAATGCCAACTTGTTGTTCACAGGGAACATGGAATGTAGTTTAGAAGAAATAGCAGACATTTGCATAAGACAGGTCAGCACTAACTCTTTGGAAGATGAGCAACCGTTAATATCACAGCCAGTCTTGCCATCAAAAAGTAGAGACTGTGACAACTTTTATTAGTCAGAAGTTCCAGGGTGAGAGGGAATAACTTGAAAAAGCTGTAATGTTGGTTCCAGTCGGCTACTGCCTTTGGGAAAGTGGTGGTGCCCTTCTTTGTGTTTACTCCAGCCTGGCTGACCGTCACAAAGGAACAGCAGGCTTTAGATGCAGTCACTGTTAGTCATTTCCTGGAGCTCGCTTGTCATCTCCCTAAAAGAGCTGCAGTAAAGAAACAGTCCATCTCAGACGGGTTGTTGCGACAGTCCCATGTTACAGCACTGAAGTGGGTCGAAGAGGTGGTCTCGTATTCTGATTGGGGATGGGATTTATGTGGGTCAAGCAATACACAGAATATGTTCCTAAATTCCAATTTATAATTGGGTTCTAAGGACTGGCTTGGTGCTTGAGGTGACTTCTTCTCCAGCCCTTCTAGACTCCTGTTCTTGTTGGTGACCAGTGGAAGAAGAGTTTCAGGTTGATCTTCGTGTTTCACTGTTGCAGTCATTACATTTGGGATAATCTGCTGGCAGGTTGCCCACAATCGGCCTGATTAACAAAGTCTTGGGTCCTGCGTTGGTTGCTGTCCCTTCTTCCATGACGTCAGGTCGTCAGGGGTATAAAACATGCAGCTGACGCCATTACATCAGTCTTTCTTGCTGCGCGGTAGCAGAAGCAGTTCGCAAGTGCCAGTCGGCTGACTCCTGAAATTTTCGTTTTCGAGTTTCAGAACTGAAGTCTTCAACTAAAAGCCAAGTACCCCGTTGGGGAAACTTTTTCTTGCTCCTTACCGATGTCAGTAAAAGTTAATAATTGCATTACTTGTGGGAAGCAAATACCTCATAAGGATTTTCTTTTGTACTGTATTCCTTGCCTAGGCCCTGACCACAACGTGCCTTGCTGTTGGTTTTTTGCTAAATTTAATTAATGCACGATTATACGTAGATATATTTTTGCTTCTAAATATTTTGGCTCAAGATTAAACTATCTAGAAATGTCGTCGGTTAGCAATCAGACTACCGGAATACCTAAAAAACGCAAAGAAAAAGACAGAGACAGACCTTCGAGGTCCAAAACCGACAACGCTTCTCCTAAGCCATTTGCCGGTTTGACGGTACTCAGTGAGATGCCTTCGCAGCCCCTGACACTTGCTACTTTTGATTCGCAGGCCTCTACTGAGACCCATCCGGTATGCCGTGATATACTTTAAGTATTGAACCCGCGGATGTCTCTTACCTTAGATGGGTCCATAGCCATTGAGCAGGCACCGGCTTCTGAGGGTGTTTTCAGGCCTAAAGATTTGTATATTAAGCCAACACCATCTTCAAAACTAAGGCCAAAATCTACTTCTATGTCTAAAAAAACGATGCTTGGGCCACATGTACAAGCCCCAATGCCTAAAAAACAAATGATCAAAGTGGCTGAAGATTTAATTTCCTTGATCAGGGTTAACCATCCCCCTCCTGCTAAGAGGTCTAGGCAAGGCACTGACTATGAATCTTCAGATCAGATTTCTATTTCTTCTGATTCTTCTTCTGAACAGGATTTATCAATACCTACTTATGAGGACTCTGATGCAGAAGAATCAATACCTTCTGCTTCTCCCCCTGAGGATTTCTCTTTTGGGGAAACTTTACATACCTTAAGGGAGCATTTCCACTGCGAAAGTCAGGATTTCTCTGAATCTAAAGAGAGACTTAAGGATTTTCTCCGTCTTCCTCAGCATAGGCCTTTGGCTATACCTCCTGTTCTAGATATTGTTGATGATTTCTTAGAATCCAGTATGTCTCCTGATTCTCTGCCTCCGGCTCCTAGTAAGCCAGACAGATACTACAGGGTTCCTGACTCCCACAAATTCCTTTTCAAAATTCCTACTGCTGACCCTGAAACCATTTCTCAGGGTCCCAAGGGCGTTAAGGCCTCTACTGCTAAAAATCCTACTCCTCCTAACAGAGATTCCAGGGCGCTGGATAGATTGGGTAAGAAAGTTTACACGCCTGCAACCTTGGCAATCAGGGCTTTAAACTGTCAATTTCATATGCTTAAATATCAACAGCAGGTCATAGGTTTACTTAAACAGAAAACGATGTTGATCTCTGACTGTGGAAAATAGAGTTGCAGAATTTATTATGTTCAGCTGAACAAGCTGGAAAACATACTTTGCAATGTGGTTTTGATTATTTGGAGGCCTCTTGCAGGGCTGCTGTAACTGGATCTGTGATAAGAAGGCATGCTTGGCTCAGAGCAAAATCTGCCTGACCATGTTAAAGCAAAATTGTTGGATGCTCCTTTACAACAGGACAGTCTCTTTGGTAATAAGGCTGAAGGAGTTTTAAAAAAGATGGAAGATAAAGCTAAATCTATGCAGACTGTGAAAGATTTCTTACAAGTGCAGCCACCCATATTTAGTAGGCACTGGCCTACTAAGAACTGGTCCTTTCCAATTCCTTCGAGAGCTGCTCAAGTCAAATCCAGACATTCCAAAGGCTCCAGGTTTCAGTCACAAGGAACTTTTAGAACAAAACAATGGGGTGCCTCCACCTCCAAACCTGGAAGCAACAAGGCACCTCCCTATGGTAAACAGTCTCAATGACTTTCCTCTACGTATACCAAGCACTTACCTTTTGGCCGCCCCTTTGGGGGGAAGACTTGCACTTCATGCATGAAACTGGCAACTGATTACCCAGGACAAATGGGTTTTAAA
This sequence comes from Protopterus annectens, assembly GCF_019279795.1. NCBI lineage: Eukaryota > Metazoa > Chordata > Ceratodontiformes > Protopteridae > Protopterus > Protopterus annectens. The sequence continues at coordinate 1,754,670,000 of NC_056744.1, read as the reverse complement.
TGTAGTATCCCAGGGATACAGATTTCATTTCCACACGTTGCCAATCCCAAACGGATGGCCAGATCTGCCTCCAAATCAGTGGGCAGAGGCCCAGAAACAAGTTCTGTCCCTCATGAATGTGGGGGCTATTCAGTCAGTACCAGAAGAGGAAAAGGGACAAGGTTTCTATTAAAGACTTTTCTTGGTACCCAGAAAAGACAAATCATGGCGTCCAATTCTGGACTTATCCATTCTAAATACATTTCTGGACATTCCAAAATTCAAGATGCTGAGTTACTACCTATGCTAGGCAAAGATTCCTGGTTGGTAACTCTAGACATAAAAAAGGCTTACCTGCATATCCCAGTCAGAGAATCTTGCAGAAGATACCTCCGCTTCAAAGCAGGCTACTTGCATTACTAGTTCTCTGCACTGCCCTTTGTAAAGACCCTGTGCGCAGTATATAAGCCAAAGTGCCTGGCACCAGTAATTGCATTTTGCAGCCAAAGAAATATTCAAATTTATCCATACCTGGACGATTGTCTAATTCAGGCAGAAAACAAGGACTCTCTTCTAAAACATCTGGCATTTGTAAAAAGGGTTCTAACTTGTCTAGGGTACACCATAAAGGAAAATAAATCACAACTGGTACCCTCTCAAAAAATTACATTCCTGGTTGCAAGCTTGAATACAACTGCCCAGATGACTTGCCTTATGCCAGAAAAGCAAATTCAGTTGATGACTTACTTCAGACAGGTGGCCACAAAAACCCAGCTATCTGCAAGACAAATTCTTCAGGCCTTGGGGTTCATGGCCTCCTGCATTCTTCTAATTCCATATGCTAGACTGCATATGAGGAAACTTCAGTGGTACCTAAAATGCTTATGGAGTCAACATTGTCACAGCCTGGAAACAATGATTCCTATCATACCTTGCCTGCAACTAGAGTTCCTATAGTAGGCAGAGGCCTGCTACCAAAACAAGGAACTGTCATTCAGTCCACCCCCTGCCGCCCAAACCCTGACTACAGACGCATCAGACTATGCTTGGGGGGGCGTATCTTGCAGGGAGATGCATTCAGGGCAAATGGAGCCCAAGTCAAATGCACCTACATATCAATCAGAAAGAGATGCTAGCTGTGCAGAATGCTCTGACAGCCTTCAATTACTACCTTCATCCAGGACAACTACTGATAAAGACAGACAACACCACAGTCATGTGGTACATAAACAAGCAGGGGGTACACATTCCTACCCCCCTTTGCTGACTAGCCATGGCATTGTGGAACACGGCCTTGACTTATCAAATACATCTACAAGCTCAATTCCTGCCAGGAAAGCTAAATACTCTGGCAGACGAACTAAGCAGAAATCTTATGGACCCATACGAATGGAAACTGGAACCACAAATTTTCAGCATGTTGACACGCAAATGGGGGAGCCCAGACATGGATCTTTTTGCCTCACCCCAAAACTATCAGTTGGACAAATTCTGCACAAGAATTCATCACATAAAAGCTTGGAAAGTGGATGCTCTATCCCTCAGCTGGAAAAACCTATCAGTCTATGCTTTTCCCTCTCTGCCTCTGCTCTCCAAAGTCCTACTAAAAGTCGGACAGGACAAACCAAAAATGATTCTGATTGCTCCAGACTGGCCTCGCCAACACTAGTATCCGCTCCTGCGCAATGTGTCACACCTTCCTCCGTGGCACCTGCCTCAGACACCTTACCTACTGTCTCAGCAGAACTACCAAATTCTGCACACTCTGCTCCAAACTTTGAATCTTGCAGCGTGGCTAATTAACTAATTTCACCCTGTATATCTCTCAGCAAACCTGTGATGGATGTTATTTTGGAGGCTAGAAGGCCTAGTACTAGAAAATCTTATGCTGACAAATGGAAAAGATTCTGTGCCTGGAACCAAGCACAAGGAAATAAGCACAGCAATGCCAAATATTCCTCAGATTCTGCAATACTTAACTGAGATGCTTCACAAGGGCCTATCTTTTTCTTCCATAACAATCCATGCCTCTGCCATTTTAGCTCATTACAACACAGAGCCTCCCCTCTTTTCTCATCCACTGCTTAAATAGTATCTCAGAGGGGCCAAAAATTTAAGGCCTCCCCGGAGAACACCAACTCCTGCATGGGACCTCAATTTTGTGCTGGAAAAACTCACCCTGCCTCCTTTTGAACCAGCAGCTACTGCGGATATAAAATTTCTATCTTGGAAGACAGCTTTTCTTTTGGCATTCACTTAAGCAAGAACGGTTTCAGAACTACAGGCTCTTAAGGCAGTGGAGCCTTTCATTATATTTTACCCGGACAGGGTGGCCCTCAGGATCAATCCTTCTTTTATGCCTAAGGTGGTGTCCAGTGTGGCTCTTAACCAGACCATTCACTTGCCAACATTTTTCCCAAATCCACAGAACAAGGGGGAGTGGATTCTGCATTCACTGGATGTACACAGACAACTAAGATTCTACTTAAACAGGACCAAATCTCTAAGAAAGTCTGAGCAACTATTGGTAGCATTTGCTGCAGGATCAGAGTGGAAAACTATTTCTAAATAGATAAGCCACTGCATTCGTTTCTGCTATTTGCACCATGGTAAACTTGTGCCCAAGGGGATCAGATCCCATTCCACCAGGGCTGCCTCTACTTCAGCAGCTTTTCTCAGAGGGGTCCCAACCAAAGACATTCTAGAAGCTGCTACTTGGAGCTCTGTTCATACGTTCACAAAGCATTATCATTTACCTCTTTTCACTAAATCCGGGGCAGGCTTTGCCACTGCAGTCCTGCAGGGCCTTATAGCTGCTCATGATGCTGTTTAGTTCCATCCTCCCATCCATAGCTTTGGGATTCTGCCCAAATGTATTGACTGCAGCAGTGAAATACGAAGAACATAGTACAGTTGTGTACACTTACCATAAATGTAGATGTTCGAGTGTATTCACTGTTGCAGTCCGGGTTACCCACCCGCCATCCCCAATTCTATACCTTTTCTTTCCTTCACTATACTCAAAAGCCTTTGTGGTGTGTTTGCTTTTTAGTTGAAGGTAAATTTTATGTTTCTGAAGTGCACTTATATATTTACAGTTTATTTATATATGTTTTTGCTCCCCATTTGGGGATCACCTGACATCTGGGGCAAGAAAAACTGATTAAAATGGTGTCTGCTGCATGTTTTATACCACTGCCAACCTGACGTCATGGAAGAGGAGACAGCAACCGACGCAGGACCCAAGACTTTGTTATTCAGGCCGACTGAGGGCAACCTGCCAACAGATTACCCAAATGTAATGACTGCCACAGTGAATACACTCGAACATCCACATTTATGTTAAGTGTACACAATTGTACTTTCCTACCGGAGACATTCTAGAATCTGCTACCTGGAGCTCAGTTCATACGTTCACCAAACATTACCATTTACCTTTCTTCTCTAAATCCAGAGCTGGCTTTGCCTCTGCTGTTCTGCAGGTCCTTATAGCTGGTCCTAATGCTGTATAAATCCATCCTCCCAACCATATCTTTGGGAATCTACCCAAATGTAATGACTGCAACAGTGAAACATGAAGAACATAGTACAGTTGTGTACACTTACCATAAATGTAGATGTTCAAGTGTATTCAGTGTAGCAGTTCTGGTTACCCTCCCTCCAACCCCCTGTTTTTTTCTCTTACTATACCTCTACTTACCTTTACTATGCTTAAATGCCTTTTTGGTCTATTTGCTTTTGTTTGGAGGTATGTTTTTGTTTTTAATTACTTAAATATTTAGCTCCTCATTTGGGGGGCACCTGACATCTGTGGCAAGAAAAACTGATGTAATGGCGTCGGCTGCATGTTTTATACTCCTGACGACCTGACGTCATGGAAGCATGGACAGCAATCGACGCAGGACCTGAGACTTTGTTAATCAGGCTGACTGAGGGCAACTTGCCAGCAGATTACCCAAATGTAATGACTGCAACAGTGAATACACTCTAACATCTACATTTATGGTAAGTGTACACAACTGTACTTTCCTGCAAGACCTATATCAATGATCAATAAATTTGAATGACATTTTGTTTATAACATTAGATGTTAATTTACTTTTTACGGTCGTTCCGAATGATGTAAGTATAGATAGTGTAAGGCTTTTTTTGACGTCTGACAGGGTTTTTTCGAACTCTAAGGTAGAGCTGTTATGTGCACTACTGGATCTAATATTAGAGAATAATGTTTTCATCTTTGAATCAGAATATTTTCTGCAAAAACTGGGGATTGCAATGGGCATGGCAGGTGCCAACTCATGCCAGTATTGTCTTGGCATATTGGGAAAAGCAGTCAGTTTTTACAGATGTTAAGTTTAGTTCACACGTGAAATTTTATGAACGATTTGTGGACGATGTGTTTTTTGTTTGGCAAGGACCAACCAATCTACTGTTGGAATTTGTAGATTATCTACAAAGTACAACTGCCTTTCTTTCATTTACCATGCATTACTCTGCTGAAGATATATGTGCAGGAAACCCTGTAGGAAGAACAACATCCTATACAACACTAGCATGCACTCTAGGCACATTCCAAAGAATGTGGTTAAAAACCAAGTGCTCAGAGTAATGAGACTGCACATAAATGAAACTAAGCTAGAAGAAGCTCTGGATACTTTACATATAGAACTGTTAGAGCGTGATTATAAAATAGGAGTCATTGCAAGGGCCATTAATGAGGTTAGATCTGCCACTGGGAATGAGATTGGACCCTATTTCTCTGACCCCCCCTGGACCAATGAGCTAAGGAGAAACATTTACCTAAAGGCAATGTAAACAGGGTAACTTTACCGTCATTTGTGATGTGGTGAAAAAGAACTGGCCAATACTTGTGATGGACCCAAGTGTAGGTAATGTGGTTGGACCCCATCCACGATTCTCTCTCAAAAACAATAAAGCCCTGAAGCAATGTTTATGCTATAGACAGGATACATTCTGAAAGGAGAGGTACATATGCATGTAGCTCGTGTAGTCCCTGTAGGCATGTGTGGACAGTTACTTCTGTTACACATCCCAGAACTATGAGAAAGATTGTGTTTAGCTTTTGTGCTGACTGCACAGATAAGAACATAGTTTATTGGGCACAGTGCATTATATGTGAAGGGTTCTATATTGGGAAAACCAATCGAACGTTGAAAGAAAGAGTACTTGAGCATAATAATAATATATACGCAGTAGGAAAGAAAGTAATGCGTTAGCCAAACGTGATGGAAGCAGATGATACCCATCGATTTAAGTTTTTGGTTCTGCATAAAGTTGGTACTAATATAAAAGTAGGTGATATAGCTATTGGAACAGAATACATTGAGTTAAGATGGATTCTTGACCTGAGGGCTACTCTGTACCTAGGTCTGAATAATGCTGTCTCTTTAAAACCTGCTCTGAAGAAGAGAGGATTGCATCATTAATTGGACCATGTGACTTGACATCTCTTAATTGTATGGCTGATTATCTGTATGTAAGGTTTTAAGTGTTTTATTATTTTTTTATGGTCTGAAGAAGTGGGTAAGCTGCGAAAGCGCTCATCAGTTTGTGTGCATTTGTTGTTATTAAAACTGTTTTTACTCAACTTCAACCTTTTGGACATCCGTTTTTGAGTATATTTATTTGTGTTGTAAATCGAGACACCTCCACCTTTGGTCTGTGTAGTAGCTGTTCAAGATGTGTGGAAGGCATTATAACCATGTCTCAGCGACCGCACAGACATCTGCATTCTCTAGGATGAACAGAGCTTCATGGGAGTGGATTTTTTTGTTCAGACTCCTAGCACTGAGCAGTAATATCTTTAGGTTTTCTTGGTTTTGATATGCTATGTTATAAGTATTTTCAGTTCACATTGCCTAAAAAAGGCACTATGGGGGAAGACGATGTTTTAGCTAATATTCAAAAGCCTAGAGGTGAGAGGTGTAGACCATCCCTGGCAAAGCAGAGTGGTCTGACCGTCTCCTTCCATGCTGAGATATATTATACCTCCTTAGAATGACACCAGAAACTGAACCAATTATTAGTCAGTTGTCTTTTTTGTTTGTATTGTGGCCATCACCCTTGGAGAAGGTAAAATGCTGATCGGTGCTATGGTTATACCAGCCTGGGATGCATATTCCGAAAGCTCCATGATGTCTCTCTTCATGTAGTCTAGGGAATTGTGTTTCTGGTCATTTACACCCACATGAACTGTGACAGAGTCGTACTGGTGCTTGTGGTCCAATGACCTCAGTGCATGTGCAATGTGGCAGATCCTGACTGACCGTGGCTTTCTCCTTACTCAGCCTAGTGAGAGGGCCCTCAGTATGTCTCACAGTGGAGTCTGTAATGACCAGAATGTTGGATTGTGTGGTGGCTTACCTTATGGGTTTAGAAGTAGAAGCTGCATGAGATGTGACTGTATGTGTTCATGTGGATGCTGTTGTGAAAGAGTACATTTGGGGCTGTTGAGGGTATTTTGTAATGTGCACTTCATCTAGGAGGTCTTTGGGGGGTTTAAGAAGGTTGCATTTAAGTGCCTCAGCATATGTGGATCTGTATGTCTGCATTGAATTGTGTGTGATGGGTGCAGCCTGTGTTCTACTGACAAACCTTATTGACATTAGGAGTGCTTTTATGTGAAAACTTTGCCTCCAGTGACATTGTGTAAATACTGTACCATATCAATTTGTTTGAGAATGAACTGGTTGTCAGTAAACATGAGGCAATTTCTACATTGCCTCAGGATGCCCACATCCATTAAGCTGGTATAGGAGATGGTGGGAAATTTCATATCCATGGCAGCAGACCCTTTTTTTCTTGATTAGACAGTTGGAGTGAGAATATAAAGCAAGGTCAGAAGTATCTGGTTTTTAGGTCTGGGGACAGTGCTTGTCACTACAAACTAGTTGTCCTGCAACTAGGTATTGGTGAAATTTCAATTGTGTTTTTACAGGAAAAATGTCACTCGTCTGTCTATACAGGGCACTTCCAAAGACTTGAGGGGAAACTGATAAGTAGAACCTGATGAATGCAAGGGTCCATAGGCTTTTGTTGTACCCTTTTCTTGGTAGATGTCTTGAATAGCAACCAGACCGATCCGGAATGTCAAGCACAGATATTCACTGCCCAGCCAGAAACAGGAATCAACACACACCGTCACCAGCAGCAAAATATAAGCTCAAATTCCAAGCTGTCACATATGAAGCAGTTATTGGCTTTCTGGTGATCAGCAGTCTCCAGGAAATAATGTCACTGTACTCCTTCTCTCACCAGGAGCAAAACAGAAGTACTAATCCCAAGATGACTACTGAGATGCAGAATGTGGGCTCACCAATAATTGGTGCTCTTGGAGTAGATGCTGCAGATTTTAAAGGTAAGATGGAAAAATGGGTTAATGTCTTCTAAGAGCTGCAGTGTTCACTAAGCAGTTAGTTGGGAGGGGGGTGATTAAGGTTTAGCTGTATAGGTGGAGAGCCACTACTTTTAAAAGAGCAAGGTGGATTTGAAGGGGGTGGGCACTTTGTATTTTGGTTCTATGGAATACATCGTATTGGCCAATAAATTTAAACAGCTGAAGAAGAGTGATTTCACAAAATGATAATCTTGTGCTTATAACAGCCAATGAAAGAGGAAAGAGAAGGAGGTATGTGGTCAAATTAACATGAGGGGCAGGATACTAGAAAGACAGTTGAGTTTAAAAACACAAAAACATGCCAAAGTGGGAGCATGGGAAAAATATTTTTTGTGACAAATGAGAGACAGCTATGGTGTCTCCTTTTTTAAATATGCAATTAAAAGCAGAATACAAGAAAAAACGGGTCTATATTATTTTCTCAGAGACGTTCCATCGAACACCTCTTCATCGACCCTAAAACCGCAAACTTTGAAAACACCGAACGTCCGCATCCACTATTTCTTTCCCTGGGAAAGAAATCGCCATACAAATACCAACACATAACCACCAACATTACAAAGTGGGAGGGAGCTTTGCACCCAACACCCCCAAAGTGAGGGGCTGTACCCCCCACACCCCCTAACTAAATATACCAACTCCGAGATCGTACTACAGTGGGGAAAATGGCCAATTGACGAGGATGGCCAAACAATTTCTTTCCAAGGGAAAGAAATCTGTGATGTGGCTTTTCACTGTTTTCAAAGTTCTGGGTTTAAGGGTCGATGAGGCGTTCGTTGGAACACATCTTTGAGGAAATAATATAGACCCAAGAAAAACACAGTGTAAAGAAAACAAATCACAATATACAAAATAAAAGAAGGCAGTAAAGTAACACAGAATATAAGAAAGCAAAAGCAATCCAACCTTTCCCCTCACAGCAGGTTGTGGCAGAGTCGTGCTGAGCTTATAGAAATTGTTGTGTTTCCTTGTTCTTGGAGGAAAATTGGATCAATGGCATGGTGCAATCACTGTGCATATAAATATCTTGCATGTAAATTGTGGCATATTGTAGTTTTTGGCATTTGTGTGTTTTGTTAATGAATGATCTGATGTTGTCGGTCTTCATTCATTCTTAACTGTTGGGTTAGGTTCTGAACCTTCGGAACTGACTCTGCTGTTATATCAAGCTCACTCCAGCCAGAAATTCTCGAGCTAAGGCTGCCCATACATCTTCTCTTCCCTTTACCTCTGATCTCGTTTGCCACGTAGAAATGTGGGTGCGTCGGCTGTTGCTCTCAGCTAAGTGCTTGTATGTTTTGATATTTAGCTATCTTTCTACCTTTTTTCTGTAGTGTATTTCTACTCTAAAGTTCTCTTTTGGTGTGAGTAACTCTATTTCTATCTTTTATCCATTTCTTACCTCAAGGTATTTCTGATTTACCATTGTTTGGTATTAGGGCTCTCCTCCCCTGTTACCATTGGTAATCCTTGATAGCATCATTGGTATCCTTTCTCCTCCTTCCTTCACCCTTTTTTTTTTTTGGGCAGTCTTGCTATGCCATTGTTGGTGTATTTAAACATAAAAAAAAAAAAAAAAAAAAAGCTCATCTTTCATCGTCCATATCTTGCGAGTGTCTGTGTGTGTGGGCGTGCTGTTTACCTGTTTTTCACAAAAGGCAGAAAAGCAAAAAGGAACCTCTGGGTTTAAGCAGTGTAAGGACTGTGGCAGAAAGCTGCCTAGTTCGGATGGGCATCTTTCATGCGTCTATTGTTTAGATGTCCCTCATCTAGAAATTCTACCTCTTTGCAATCTCTGCAAGAGTTTCTGTGCTTGAACTCTTTCAGAACGATGTTATAAGTTGATTCTTAAGGGCTTACTGAAATGTCCCTTTGGTGAAGCTCACTCTGAGGTGGAGGCATCAAAATCTCTGAAGACTGAATCAAAAAGGTGGAGCCATTCAGTACGGTCTTCCCCCAAGGTGCACGAATCTAAGACTCTAAAATTTCATGTTCCAACTCCTTCCTTGGAACCAAAACCAAAAGTTCCAAATACTGTGCCGACTTCTGCCCCTATACGAAATTGATAAAATCTTCCATGGTGCCATCTGCCATTGAAGCTATTCAGACTTTTTCGGTACCGACTATGTCTTCGGCACTGTTGACTTCTCCGGCACCGATAGTTGTCACTTCAGATATTTCATTTCAGTCTTTTCCTGCCAAACAGTGTATGGTGCCGAAGGTCGAGATGCTAAGTACCCCCAGGACTAGACACTCGCTTCAGTAGAACTCTTCTTGGGTCAGCAGTTGAGTCCCTTCATGGAAAGACCTGAATCTCCTTTGGTAATGTCCATCTTTTCCTCCAGGAGTCTATCAGAATTGGATGTAGTCAGATTAGTGCAGGGGTGTCATACTCAATCACATAAGGGACTGAAATAAAAACACACAGGCTAAGTTACGGGACAAATTTTTTATTAATTATTATATTAAGATATATCTACTAAGACTAGTAGAAGTAAAGATACTTCATCATCCTGAGAGACCATATCTCACGCCATCCTGGTGCATTAATCAGTGCACAGAGCATTGAATTCCATCAGTGCCATCACTGTGTGCCTTAGCAAGGTGCATTAATAAAAAGCACAAAACAAACTTGTGTACTATAAGCAAAAAAGTTCAAAAACAGTTTTTTTTAATACATTGAAGTTTAGGTTTTGAAATTGCTCACCTACTTGTTTTCTGCCAGATGTCTGAGACAGTTTTCCCCTGGTCAGTGAGTCAATGTCTGGTTTTATGTCTTGTGCTGTGGCAACCCACAAAACAGTGTAGAGGTTTTCATCGGTGATGCGTGATCTGTGCATGTTCTTGTTTAGATTCATTATTGAAAACATCTGCTCGCACAGATAGGTGCTCCCAAACATGGACATAACACGGGCAGCATGAAGTCTTAGCTGTGGCATCGTCAGGGGGCAGTAGACAGTAAAAGTCCTGTTATCTGGACATCCTGGAACTTTGATGTCAGGCCACTATCAGTTTGAAGCTCTGTCAACTTCATCTGAAGGTGATGGGGCACACTGTTTGTCGGCTGTGAAAGGATTGGCAAAGATGTCAAAGCCACAGTGCTCTGCTCTGAAGTCAGAGAAGCCCTGATCAAACTCCTCAATTAACAGTTTCAATTTAGTAGCCAACCGAGCACAAGGAAAAGCGGTGAATAAGGAGGCCAAGATACTCTGAGAAACAGGAAAGTGGGCAAGATTGTCCTGTTCTAGTTGGGACTTCCATAAGAGTTTACGCTGGAATGCTGTGATCATATCAGACATCTTCGTGATGACTTGTTTGTATCCCTGCAGCTTCTGATACAGTTGGGCGAGATGCTCTGTTAAATCATACATCATAGCAAAATCACAAAGCTAGGTTGGATCTGACAGGTTAGACAGGGGCTTCCCTTTACTTTGCATGAAAAGAGCGATTTGTTCCCTGAGCTCAAAAAATAGTTAGAGGACTTTGCTCCTGCTAAGCCACCTTACATCTGTGTGGTGTGGCACGTCACCATGCTCTGCACCTACCTCCTGTAAAATCAGCTGGAACTGGCAATGATTCAGGCCACGTGCTCGTATAAAGTTTACTGTTTTTGTGACTGTGGTTATTATATTATCCATTTTGAGAACCTTACCACACATAGCATCTTGATGGATAATGCAATGATAGGCAATCAGATGTGTGTGGCAGTCATTATTTAGCATTTTCTCCTTCATTAGTCCAACCAAGCCTTTTTTTCCTCCACACATTGCAGGTGCGCCATCGGTAGTTAGCCCCACCAACTTCTCCCAGGGTAATTTAATATTATTTATGGACTTCTCCACTCTCTCAAAATTTCCTTCCTTGTTGTCGTCCCATGCATTGCAGCTACACCCAAGAGTTCCTCGGTGACAGAGAGGTCCGTCTTCACGGCTCGCATAAAGATGGACAACTGTGCTTTCATCTACAGCTAATGAAAAAGCTAGGTAACTGCATGCCTATTCAGCCAGCTGTGTTGTTAGATTTCCTGCAAGATCTCGAACTCTATCTGCAATGGTATTTCTTGACAAACTGACGTTTTGGAAAGTCTGCATCTGGTCAGGGCACACCTGCTCACACACTTTTAACATGTATTGCTTCAAAAAGGCGCCTTCTGAAAAACACCTGGAAGCTCAGGCAATTTTTTCAGCCACAATATAGCTAGCTTTCACTGCTGCATCAATTTTTGCTGTAGCTTTAGTAAACATGTTCTGCTGCGATTGCAGTATGCCTTTTAATTCTTGGACAATTTTATGTCTTTCGTGAAGGGTATATTTAGCATACTTAGCTCCCTGTTTGGTTTCAAAATGCCTACGTATATTGTACTCCATCACTGACACTGCCTCTTAACACAAAATACACACCGATTTGTCTTTGCGAAGTATAAACATATGTTCGATTTCTCATCTTTCATTAAATTATCTGCCTTCTGCATCAACTTTTCTTTTGAACATTTTGATTACCAGATTCACGGATGTTGGCCTTGGGTAGAGGTGCTCTGTGCAGGCACACAGGGATGACACTCACCACCACATTAGACTCTAATGATACCATTTCAGCATCTTCTATCTACAAACTAGGTAGGAAGTGCACCAATGCAAAGAAATGGACCGGGTACTGAGTTCACTCTGACAATGACACAGAGTACCATCTTTTTTTGTACTACCTTTTTTCATCCAGTCAATAAATTCAGAATAGAAGCAAATATGTATGCAGATTGTAGAACTAATAATATAGTATACTTCAGTTTTTGTCAGATATGTAAAGCATATTATATAGGTAAAACAAATTGGATGTTAAAAGAACGAATTTTAGAGTATACTAGAGACATTGCGACAGGTAAAGAAACTAATGCTCTAGCCAAACATATTTTAAAAGAAGGGAAAGACCATAATTTTTAATTTTTTGTGCTTGAGGTAGTTAAGGAAGGCTTAAGAGGAGGTGACATAAAAAACAGAACGGAAGAATCTGAACAAAAGTGGATAATACTGAATGCTGATAAGCACCCAGGTATAAATGATGCTGTATCACTTAAACCTTTCCTAAAGGCTCGACATCTGAAACATTAAACAGATGCTGATGCCTTTGCATGAAATTATTTAAATATATCCATGCTTTATTATGCAGTATGTTGCTCTTACCCTAGGTCTATATTCCTCCCAATTGAATTCAAGCATAAATTAAATAATTTAATTTTTGTCTGTCATGACTTTGCTAGGAGGTTTTATTATAACAATATTAATATACATGCTCTTTATAGGCATGCTTTATTAATTTTTCATAAATATGTATTTATCTTTATTTTTTTATACATGTATATTTGTATATATTTTTATATTCTTATGTATAATATTATATAATCTGTGTTGTTTTTTAAGATAGAACCTGATACAATGTAATGCCAATGGCTAATAAGAAGTATTGGTTTTTAAAAAAAGTTTTTACTGAAAGGAATCTTTATGTAAATTACTTACACCTTTAAGTAGGTAATTGTGACTAATTAACTGCAATGTGCTAATAGGTAAAGCTTTAAAATGCTTGGTTAGATAGTTTGACATTGTAATACAGTCTGAAGAAGCGATCTGGGTAGATCGCAAAAGCGCTTACTACTTTTTTGTTTAATAAAAGGTAAATCTGTCGTGGAACTCTGCAACTTCTTTATTCTACAATTTAGGAAGTGCACCACCCTGAATCAGCTTTTCTTTCGGACATTTGCTAGATTCACAGATGTTGGCCTTGGGTAGTGGTGCTCCATGCAGGCACACCGGGATGACGCTGACACAGCGTGTCTTATAACAGCACAGACATTTAATAAGTTCAGTTGTATGGAGTGAGAGAGACCACAAGAAATGTTAAAGTAATATTATGCGACTCATTATTTGTGACTGGAAGGTTGTCCTGCATGCATTGCCAGCTTTGTTGTATTTACCATGTCATACAGCTTGTTGTCTTCCCTAGGTTACGTTGCTTATTTTAGAGCCATTCAGGCACACAGGGATGTCGCTTACACAGCCACCTGATCACTCTCCACCTGGCCGGCTCTCCTCACCGTGGACCACATAAAACAACCAGGTGGGCCGGATGTGGCCCATGGGCCTTGTGTTTGACGCACGTGGATTAGTGGATCAGCTCTTGGCAGCCAGAAGCCTTCCTGCTCCCTCTCAGACCTCCCTCCCGGAGCCAAGGTTTACTCTCGCAGGACTCCCTTATATATATTCCTCCTTCAGTCTCTCCGTGGGTCTTGGAGCCCACTGCTCTGACGTTCCCGGTGCTAGCTACTTTGGTAAAGATGGTGGATCTCACCTTGGTACAAGAACCAACTCTAGTCTTTGGCTTCATCGGCACCGTCGTACCCATGGGACCGAGATTTGTTTGCCGGTTCTGAGATCCCTGGATCGGCTTAAATTTTTTCTACGGCACCATCCACGTCTCTCGGTACCTTGGTAGTTTCAAGTCCTCTGTCAGCTCCTACTCTGGGCGTGGCTCCTTGGAGCCAGTTGTGACCCTGGTTCCAAGGTTGCCTTTCTCTGTTCCGGGCTCCCATCCCTCTTCGGACGGGCCTGCCTTCCAGATTATGGAGAGAGCCCTAGCCCCAACAGGCTCACAGTTGGTACCATCCCCGTTGGTGTGCCATGTTTTTATTCCCTCTAGTTTGCAGCTGACACAATCTGCTACTTTGGGACAGAGGGCACAAGAACAGCAAGATACCCTAATGCAGGTTCCCCTCTCTTTGGAGTTCTCCTCAGATCTTCACCTTGAGGAGCCACCCCTTAAGAGTGTGTGCAAGAGGAAGCACTTGGATTCTCCAGAAGAATCAGTCACTGAGAATACAGATTATGATGAAGGGGAAGGGCTCTCACGGTCACCCCTGAAGATGTTTAAAACAGAGAGATGATTGGAAACCCTCCAACCCATTCTCTGAGGAATCTTTTTTGCAAGCTTTTCATGCCTGTTCATCCACTTGGGTGACCCCACTTGCTGATGAGCTAATCAGACTCATTGTGCAGTATGAGGGGAAGGCTCCTGACACTGTAGAGCCAATTCCCCGGAGACCAGACAAAATTCTTTCAGCCTCATTGGTTGAAGGGTCTAGCAGTGGATGCCGTGGTGGTGGTGGCAGCCACAAAAAAGGAACTCGCTGAAGAGAGTTCAACTGTCCATCCTCCAGACAGTGTGTCCTGGACGATGGACAGATTTGGGAAGCAGGTCTTTGCTTCAAAGACCTTCGCTATTCTGACTTTGAATTTTTTGGCACACTTTACTCTACTCCAAAGGGATCTGATAACTGAGCTTTCAGATAACCTTGGCAGGAGCAGTGTCTGATGAGGTCTGGGGTAAGGTCGCCTTCCAGCTTGCAGCCCTGGAGTCTTATCTGTAATTCATCTATGTGGCTTATTGCTCATACAGCTGAATAAATGTCTGGAGCAGCGGGTACAGGCATTGCCATTAGGCGCCATGCCTGGATGTGCTTGTGTGATTTTGCAGACCCCTTCAAGTCTTCCTTTGTCAATGTTCCTGTGGATGCTACTTCATTGTTTGGCCCAAAAGTCAGAGACACATTAGCCAGGTGTGAGAAGGATGGGAAGACCCTTTCTTCTGTGGGCGTGCCTTTTTCCACTCCACAATGACCTTACTCTAGGAATCAGAGGAGTGGAAAGATGTGGTTCAAGAAGACCCAAGAGTAGTTTTGGGGCACATGTAGCGAGCATTCCCCCAGGGCAGATGGGGGAAACTCTCCTGGAAGATGCCCCTCTTGTGGCAGAGGGGTTCATGCAACCAGGGTTCCAGGGATTCCTTCTCTGGACCAACCCTACCAGCGCTTCTGAGTGGCCGCCCGATTGCATACCTCTGGAAGCAGTCTTGGTAGATTTTCTCTGCACCATGCAGCCTGGCAGTCTATAACATCGGATTCCTGGGTGCAGACAGTAACTACCAGATGTTACCGCATTCCCTTCAATCTTTTCCCCAAATCACAAAGGCGAATCCTTAAGGGGAGCAACTACAAACCCTGGGAATTATCGCCCCATTAGCCTGACTAGTCTTATGTGTAAGGCTATGGAGCACATCATTTTATTTTATTTATTTATTTTTATTTTACATTTGTTGCCCTCATTCACAGCTCTGGTAACTGACTCAAAGAAGTTAACAAGAGGGGCATCTTCCAGGAGAGTTTCCCCCATCTGCCCTGGGGGAATGCTCGCTACATGTGCCCCAAAACTGCTCTTGGGTCTTCTTGAACCACATCATGGACCTAATTAACAAGGATATACAGAATCCCCAAACTCTAGATCCCACGCAATTTGGTTTTGTGAAAGGTAGATCATGCGTACTCAACCTGATTAACTTCTTTGAGTCCGTTACCAGAGCTGTGAATGAGGGCAAGGCAGAGTTCATTCAGCCTACCTCGATCTGGCCAAGGCCTTTGATACCATTCCCCACTCAGGAATTATTGATAAACTTGCCAAACTAGGCATCACCCCCTATATCACTAGGTGGGTTGCAAATTGGCTCACAGATAGAACCCACAGTGTGAAAGTAGTGGACTCCAAGTCAGACTGCCGACCAGTCACAAGTGGGGGTCCCACAGGGGTCGGTCCTGGGTCCTCTTCTGTTTGGCATCTACTTCTCAGACGTCCAGGCCAACACTGAGAGACTCTGGCTGACCGTGTTCGCAGACGACTGCAAGCTGGGAGCACTTATTAACTCCAAGTGATGTAGACATCCTACAGAAAGGCCTTATTGCGACCAGTGACTGGTGTCAAAATCACGGCCTTAAGCTTGATGCCAAAAAATTAGTTGTTATCCTCTTTGGGGAAAAACGCAGTTCCCACTAATTACCACATTGATGGGAGCCCACTGAGCACTGAAGGCGTTGTAAGAGATCTGGGGAACCAGGTTGACGGCAGCCTCTCCTTTGACCACCACTTTGCCACTGTGGTCAGAAAGTCCTTCTATGTGGCAGATCTCATTACCAAGGGCTTTGCATCCAGGAAGAAAGAGGTCATCATCTCTCTCTCTACTCTTCCCTCATTAGGCCAGTCAAGTATAATGCCCCATCTGGCATGTACCTCATTAGACACAGCTGGAAAGGCCACAAAAGTACCTCACGAAGAGGATCCTAGGCTTGAACACATGTCCTACATGGACAGACTCAAAAAAACTCCAGCTATTCTCTCTCTCTCATTTTGTCTTCCAAGAGGCGATCTCTGCTTGACTTGCAAAGCCATGTCTGACTCAGCTCTGTTAGAAATGCTACATCTAAAGAAATCCCAATCCCTCTGCACAACACTCTCCAGAGACCTCAACCTCATTACCACAATCAAGAGAACATGCTGGAGGGACAGGTTCATAACCCAGAGACTGCCCATGCTCTGGAATAGACTTCACATACATGTCAAGCAGAGCACCTCACTGGCCCTCCTCAAGAGAAATCTTGAGTGGATGGGAAGTAGAAAGTTCACCCTGGAGATCACTTCAGTGGCTCTACTTGATAGAGGCACTGGGAACGAACAGGCAGCACGATGCCAGGGGACTTCCATGGGTTAGGCTTGTAAAGGCCCCAGGGCCATTAGCTTAGTACACACCTATGAACCCCTGACATTCTGATGTTCCACCCAGTCAGAGGAATATAGCAGCACTACAGATTCAAAAGCTGCTTCAAGTGTCATCCAAGCTGTCCCACCAGACCAGATAAGATCCGGATTTTACTCAAGATTCTTTTTAGTGCTAAAAAAGATAGGGGACTTTGAAGGTTAGTTATGGACCTCAATATATTGAACAGATTTGTACAACAGACAAAATTCCAGATGGTCATAGTTCAAGTCTATCCTTCCATTTCTAGAGAAAGATGATTGGATGTGCTGTATAGATCTTCAGGATGCACATTACCACATAAAGATAGACAAATGCTGCTTCCGGCTAGGAGCCAGTCATTACCAATTTCGAGCTCTGCCCTTTGGTCTTACCACAGCCCCCAGGATGTTCACCAAATGTGTGGCAGTTGTAGCAGTTCACTTAAGGCTGCAGAGATTTTGTGTGTAACCATATCTAGACGACTGGCTCCTCACCGCCCCCACCAGGCATTTACTGCTTTACACTACAGACTCAGTTTTATGCCTTGCCGAGTTCTTGGGCATTTCAATCAACAAAGAAAAATCACAACCATCTCCCACACAGACCTAGAATTCATCGGAGCAAAACTAAATGCAAAATCCTGCGTGGCCTCCCTTCATCATCACATGTTGTTAAAGTTCAGGTTGCAACTCCAAGTGGTACTCTCTCGTGGCAAAGTTCCTGCTCGTCTGGTTCTACAACTTCTTGGGTCCATGGCAGCAGCAATCACTTTAGTTCCCCCTGGCGAGGTACCACATGAAGCTGCTTCAATGGCTCCTGGCATCACAGTGGTCACTTTTAACTCACCCCATGTCTCATCCAGTCCTAATAACGAACCGCTGCATAAAGGATTTATGGATGAAGCCAGAAGAGAATTTATGGAGTCGTCCCCTCTACCCCTCTCCCCACAAGGCCGTAGTGACCATGGACATTTCCCTGATAGGGTGGGGGGCATTTTCAGGAAAAGACTGTCCAAGGTGCTTGGTCCACTGAGGGCAGTGCTTTTAGCATTGCAAGCATTGCAGTCTGCCCTTCCTTTGGGGACAATTGCTATACATTCAGACAACATGTCAGTAGTCTGGTACATCAACAAAGAGGGGACAACCAGGTCCTACCCTCTGTCAGGTATCCCTAAGTATTTGGCAATGGGCAATCACCTCCATATGCTTTCTAATAGCAGTGCATATCCTGGGGGATTGCAGCGTGATTGCGGACAAACTAAGCAGGTGTATCCTTCTACCTCATGAGTGGTCTCTCAATCCCATCTTAATGAGAATCTTTCGTCGATGTAGTCAGCCTTGCTGTGATTTGTTTGCCTCTCCCATAAACTACAAATTCAGCAACTACTTTGCCCTAGTCCCCAAGAGATGCACTTCTCCACGATTGGTCCCTGGGACTTCTATATGCCCTTCCCACCACTGCCCCTAATTTCTGAGGAAAGCTCAATGTTGAGAAGCAGAATGATTCTCATTGCCCCTTATTGGCCCCATCAAATCTGGTTTCCCTTTCTCTGGCCTCACCTAGTTCACCGCGTGTGTGCTTTGGATCCAACTCCAGATCTGTTATCTCATCCTCAGGACTTGGTTCATCCCAATCTTCAACATCTGAAGCTGGCAGCTTGGTTTCTCCACTTTCAGTAATTGCCAGGCAAAATAGTTAGTCTTTCCCAGTGCAAAAAAAAATTCTGGCTTCTCATAAATAGTCTAACAGAAGAATTTACTTTAGCAAATGGAAAAGATTTTCTGTTTGGTCAGATAAAAACAGTTTTGATCCTTTCTTGGCTCCAGTCAGTAAGGTCCTGGAATACTTGGCCACTTTATTTCAGTTGGGAGCCTCAGCTTCTACCATTAGAGTTCCTTTAGCTGTCATTTCAGATTTCTATAACGGATTTTGATAATCATTCTTTGATGTCTCGCTGTCTTTGCAAAACTGTTCTTAAGGGTGCTGTACATTTGAAGGCCCCTTTCAAAGATCCTGTAGTGCCTTGGGATTTAATCTTGGTCTTGCAGTGCTTAATTCATCAAGCCTTTAAGCCAACAGCCACTTGTGACCTCAAGTTTTTAATCTTCCTAGTAGCTATCACATCTGCTAGGAAAATTTCAGAGTTACAGGCTGTGTGTGAAACATCCATATATCATTTTCCACAAAGACAGAGTATTCTCCGAACTAATCCCTCTTTCCTTCCTAAAGTGGTGTCAAACTCCAGTATCAGCCAGACCATAGACTTACCAGTCCCCTTTCCAAATTTGTCAAACAAAGGAGAGTACTACCTGCATATGTTGGATGTCCACAGACAATTACGTTTTTACTTGGACAGAACAAAATCCTCTAGAAAATCAGACTATTTCTATCCTTTTCAGGTACCAGAGTGCGGTAACTTGATTCAAAGGTCACCTTGTTAAAATGGTTGAGAGACTGCATTACCTTGCAATACACTCAGAATAATCTCAAACTACCAACAAAAGTTAGAGCTCATTCTACAAGGTCTGTTTCCACTTCAGTAGTCTTCCATTCTAGAGTTTCTACGGAAGAGATGTGCGCAGCTGCAATTTGGGCTACCTTTGTCACTCATTACAAATTAGACCTGGTCTCCAGAGGAAGAGCATCCTTTGGTTCTGTGGTGCTCAGAAATATCCTTCCTTAGATCACCCGAGATCTAAAGTAGCTGGGACTCCGTCCTTACAGCCAAGAATGAATGAAGATTGACAACATCAGATAACAAAGCTATGTTCTTACCATAATGTTCATCTGTGTTGTCATTCTTCATTCATTGTTGACATCCCACCCTCCTGCCCCTTCCTAGGGACTCCTGGGATTGTTATAGGGTTGTTGCTCAGACAGAGCTTCCATATTTTCTTAATGGTAGGCAAACTCAATCTGAGGTAAAGGGAAGAGAGGCAGTATGGGTAGCATTAGTCTTAGAGTTTTTGGCTGGCATGAGCTTGATATAACCACCGAGTCAGTTTCTCAGCAGTCAAGAATGAATGAAGATTGACAACACAGATGGAACGTCATGGTAAGAACATAACTTTTTTTTAATTTTTTTATGGATAAGTAACATGATATGATAACGTTATGGATAAGTAACATAGTTTGACACTGTTATGGGCAAGTGTGCATGTGGTGCATTTGTTTGTAATCTCTCTTAAAATAAGTCTCGCTTTGTGTATTGATTAGCAAAAGTGCAGTGTTGTAGGAGAGTGATTTGTGGTTTTAATTTTTAACAGATACTGTGGTTATAAGTTCTTTTGGACATTTACAGTGAGAAACAATAGTGACTGCTTTTTTTTTATTAATCATATTGTTGTAAAACTTGTTTTGATGGTGGTTTTTACAATGTTAAATTTATTTGTAGCTGAGAGAAAGGGTGCACTTATCGAAGCAGAATGCATAGTGCTACGTTTGAAAGTTGCTGTTTTATGTACTGTATGCCCTCTTGCTGTAGATGACAGGCTGGTGCTGACTCTACTGTTACATGGAGGTGGTTATCGGTCTCCATGTTTCTCTATAGCATTTTGTTTTATCTCAGTGTAAACGGTTGCCCGTTGCCAATGTTGTATTGTCTCAGTGCACTTGGCTCTCTAGTAGTAATTGGATTTTATTCTAGTGCGCTTCCTGGTGCTGTGCGTTCTCCCAGTGTAGGTGGCTTTCCATTACTGTATGTTGTACCAGTCACAGTGACTTTTACTTTCAGCAGGATTCAGAAGGACTTGCAGTGCACTAAAATCTCTCCTGTTCCTGTACCCATTGGGATATAGTAAGTTTTGGTGCAAGATGCAGTAAGAGGTGGCTGTTCATAAGCATGGTTCTGTGGCGAGTCCAACAATGGCCACAAAAGTGGCACTGTGTGGACATGTATGTCTGTAGTGCACAGATGTATGCATCTTGTCAAACATCATGCACTGTTAAAGCTGCAAAAATTGTTAATATTTGCAGGGTGATACACATACTAGTCATGTCAAGGAAGGATCATTATGATGGAGTGGGTGTGCAGGCATTTCCACAGCTGGAATATACAGGCATACACTTTGCAATGGTGAGGTGTGTCTTGCTTCAGCTGGCCCACATTTGAATGTGAGGATTGGTGGGTGGGTTATAGACTGCGGCTGTCCTTCATACCTTGTAGGTACACCAGTGTCCCAACAGATGGATGCTGCGGCCCTTCCCAGCTGTTGATCTGCTTGCTTCTTGCAGAGAGTACACCAGCACAAACAAAATTCTCACATGAATGCATCTGCACACACACACACATGAATGCATTTGCGCACACACACACACACACACACACACACACACGTGTACATGAATGCATGTGTGCGCATACACACGTACATGAATGCATGCGCAAGGATGCAAGCGCATATACAGTAGTCTGTAGCAAAGCTTCTCCAGAAATGTACACAACTGTATGGTGTAAACATACTGTGCAGTAGTAATGTATTTGTGGTCTGGGGCACACTGTTTAGTCACAGTTCTGGAAAATTTTATAATTATTCACTGGGATCGAACACAGATACAAATAAACCATTTTTTTAGGCTTAGGGCAGAAGAATATAATGGGCAGAACATGAAGTTGATATTCAAATGATAGAGGTACTCTGTACATGCTGATGTCAGCATCTTCCTTGATGCTGTATTCTGTCATAGGGGAGTGCTGGTTGCGTATACCACAGTCTGCTACTTTCTGGCCACACAGCACTGTTGGATTGTGAGTGTCCCATCAGTTGTATTTGTAACTGGTACGAGGTACGTCTGCATGACATATTGCAGCAATGTGTGTCTGCATATGTGTGTAATATATATATATATATGTATACAGATGCCCTCATGCTTGTGTGTGTGTGTGTATATATATATATATATATATATATATATATATATATATATATATATACACACACACACACACACACACACACACACACACACACACAAAATGTTTGCATAAGCATATGTATACTGTCAGTGAATGTTCTAATTTGTCTTTCTCTACCTGACTTGGGAGGTTATATCCACATAGGATGGGTTGTGTGGTCTTAAGAGTGCTGTTTTACCCCTTACCTAGGTGTGGAGAGAAAAAAAAACATTTGGCTGCACATAGTTTCTCTGATTATCTGCCATGGTTATGCCTGGTTTAGCACACAGACACTTCTAGTGAGTTGTGTAGCATACAGTTTGTATAACTTTTGGCTACCTTTTGCATTTCACTACATTCTGACTCTAGCTTGATGCTCTGATTTCGTGAGTTAGTGAGCAGTATGGGAAGCGTGTATGTGAATTGTGCACAGCAGCATTCATATATGTGAGTATGTAAATGTATATCTTTTTATTTAGTTATTATTTTTTAACAATTTCACAGTCTACTGCCTATGTACAGTATGTACCATGTCTATGAATATGGCCTCCCTTTGTTGTCTCAGCACAAGTGAGAACTGGTGCTGTGTTCTTGCAGTGTAGGTTGTACTTTGATGCTGCATGTCTTAATATTGTTGGCTCCCTGCTACAGATTTTGTTATTCCAGTAGGTGACGTGTTGATCATGTCTAAGGATAATCCCAGTGTAGACTTTGTTTTGTCTAACTGTAAACGGCTTCTAGTGCGGCTTGCTTGTTTTCTCAGTGTGTTTGTTGTCTTGTTTGTATTTTGTTTCACTTTAAACTACTTTTGGTACTGACTTGGCATTGTCCTAATCACTTTGGCTTCTCAGTACTGACTGTATTTCATCTCACTGTGGACTGCTCAGAGGTGGTGACAGTGTGTGCTCTACTGTGAATGGAACCCCCTTCCACATAGGTGTTTTTCCAGTGCAAGTGACACACACCCATGCAGGACCTCACACAGTGGATCCAGCACCAGAGCCCAGCCTGCTCATTTGTTCCATGAGGATAGGGTTTGGGCATTCCCGGGCAGGACAAGAGCCCAATAGCCTTTTCTTTTCCTTACTGGGGAAGCCCCATTAGCCTGCCTGTTCCCTGAAGGTGAGAGTTGGTTGGTAATCAGCAGGCTAGCTTGCTGGTCCTATAGGCAGCTTACCCTCTCATGAGATAGACCAAGCTCAACTGCTGCCTGCAAAAACATCTTGGCTCAGAGTTGTGCGTCCAACATGTTACTGTGAGCATCCCAGGCCTGTATTCCACAAGTGATGCAGTTAAGTACCCTCTTTTAGGTATCAAGTGTCAGGCTGATTCATCTCCCTCCACTGGGATGTGTGATCCCGTTACTGTCGTCATCCTGACCAGTGTTTACAAGCACTTGAGCTGCTTAAGTCAGGCTGCCTGTAGCATAGTTAAGGCTTTATTTTCTAAGCCACATAGCTGGCTATTACAGGTGACTTCTTGGTGCTGCCTGTGCTTTTGTGTAGTTGTAGGCAGCTTCTTGGTGCTGTCTCTGTATTGTGTAGTTGTAGGAAGCTTCTTGGTGCTGTCTGTGCATTATGTAGTTTAGGCAGCTTCTGGGTGCTGTCTGTGCTTTATGTAGATGTAGGCAGCTTCTAGGTGTTGACTGTGTAGTTGCAGGCAGCTTCTTTGTCGATTTTGTAGTTGCAGGCAGCTTCGTGTCGACTGTGCATTGTGTAGTTGCAGGCAGCTACTTAGTGTCGTCTGTGCATTGTATAGTTGTAGATAGCTTCTTGGTGTTGACTTTGCATTGTGCAGTTGTAGGCAGCTTCTTCGTGTTGACTGTGCATTGTGTAGTTGTAGACTGCTTCTGGGTTGTCTGGTGCTATGACTGTAGGTAGCTGTATGTGCTATGCTTGTATATTGTCCCATTATAGGTTGCTTTCTGGTCCTCACTGTGTGTTGTCCTGGTGTTGATCATTCTCTGGTGTGCAAGTGAGTGCGCACTTATGAAGCTGTTGGTAGCTTCCTGTTGATGACTGTATGTATTCTCACTGTAGATGGCTCGCTGGTGCTGTGACTGTAAGTAGATGTTCTTTGTGTTTCACTGTTGCAGTCCTCACATATGAGTTATCCGGCTCCCGGTACCCTCAGTTGGCCCAAATACCAGAGTCCTTGGTATATGATGTCGGCTGGCGCCAGTTGTAAAACTGATGTCAGAACGTCAGGTATAAAGGAAGGCAGCCGACACCATTTCCTCGTTTTTTCTTGCCACAGAGCCCGAAGTAGATGCAATTCGCACTAGTGCCGGTCGGTTGTTTTACCTTCGTTTTGCTTTCCGACTACCAAGTTGAAGACGCCTTCTGATAAGTACCCCATTGGGGATCCTCTTTTCTTGCTTTAACAAATGTCATATAAAGTTAATAACTGTCTTGCCTGTGGAAAACAGATTCCGCACCGTGATTTCCATTCCTATTGTATAACTTGTTTGGGCCTTGAGCACGACGTCCCTAACTGCGATCTCTGTGCTTCCTTTAACCCGCGTACCATACGCCGTAGAGCTAAGATTTTGTTTAAGCATTTCGGTGTCTGGCCTAAGTTCTATGGTATGGCGTCTTCTGGTCTCCCGACTTCGGATATACCTAGGAAATGCAAAGACCGTGACTGGCCTAGGGTTAAATCTGCTGCTGATGCACGGGTGAAATTGATAGTCAGCACAGTGGTAGTCAGTGAGGTGCTTTCGCAGCCCCTGCAGTCTGCAGATTTTCAGCCGCGAGCCACTGCCGAGACCTTTATGGAGTCCTCCATGCCACAGGCTGCAATTTCATCTTCAGACCCTCCGCCTGTCGCCGTTTCAGATGGGTCCGGAGCTGCTTTGCAGGCACTGGCTTCTAACGCCTCTCCTTTTTGACATGAGACCAGAACCAGACCGACTACCTTAGTTCAGACTTCTGCATTTGCTAGGCCTCCTGAGTCCCTCTGGATTGCTATTAAACCTTCCAACTGCAAACCTACTCACAAGCAGGCGTCGGCCTCCCCTCCTGTGCCTCCGTCCCAGTTGGTAAAGATGGCTGGTGGTGATCTTTCCCTGATTAGGGCTCTTTTACCCCCTTCAAATAGTACTAGGGAATTATCTCCTGATGTTTTGTCTCTCAGATTCTGGGTTTTCCAGTATGTCTGCTGGTGAAGAAGGAAATTCTCAACTTTTTTCTGGCTTTGAGGACTCTGTCCCTTCTGCCTCCCCTCCAGAAGATTTTTCCTTTGGGGATGCTTTGAATGCTCTTAGGGAGCACTTTAAGTGGGAATGTCAGGATTTTCCTCAGTCTAAGAAAAGAATCAGGGAATTTTTGGATTTGCCACAGCATAAGCCTCTGGTTATACCTCCAGTTTGGAAGTTGTGGATGATGTTTTCGTGGAAAATTCTTTAACTCCTAATTCTGTTCCTCCTGCCCCCAGAAAACCAGATAGGTATTATAGGGTTCCTTAATCTCATCAATTCCTTTTTAAAAACCCTACTGCTGATCCAGAAATTATTTCTCAAGGCCCCAAGCATGTTAAAGCTACTATTGCTAAAAACCCTGTGCCTTCTGATAAGGAGTCTAGGGCCTTGGACAGGTGGGGTAAAAAAAAAAAAAGTCTATACCTCTGCAACTCTTGCCATTAAGATGCGTGAATTGTCTTTTTCACATGCTTAAGTATCAGCAGCATACTTTGGAGGCTATTAAGGCTAAACTTGGAGATTTTCCTTCCATGATGGCGAACAAAGATTTACAAGACTTACTGAATTCTGCCACTTTAGTTAATAAGCATTCACTTCATAGTGGTTTTGACACTTTGGAGGCTTCCTGCAGAGCAGCAGCCACTGGTTCCGTAATTAGGAGGCATGCTTGGCTCAGGGAGCAGCCTCTTTCTGAACCTGTTAAATCTAAATTGCTGGATGTTCCCTTGCACAAGGACAGTCTTTTTGGTAATAAGGCTGAGGAGGTACTGAAGAAGTTGGATGATAAGGCAAAATCTATGCAAGCTGTGAAAGATTTCCTTCAGGTTCAGCCTCCTCGGTTTAGTATGCATTATCCTTCCAAGAATTGGTCTTTCCCTGCTCCTGGCAAGCAGGGTCGCTCTAGGCCTAGGGGTTTCAGATCTTCCAGAAGGCAGGCTTCTGCCTCTCAAAGGGCTAAACAATGGCATTCTTCTACTAAATCGGGGAGTTCTAAGCCAGCTTCCTAAAGCAAACATTCTTAATGACTCTGGCCTTCTTGTGCCTACCTCTGCGGGCCCTGGGTTTCCTTTGGGGAGAAGGTTAGCCAGGTTCGCAGAGGTATGGTCTACCATCACAGACGGCAAATGGGTGCTCAGTATAGTAAACCAAGGTTACAAGTTTTACTTTCACACCTTCCCTGTTTTGCAAGGGTACCCAGACATACCCAGAACTTTCAGGGCAGAGGTAGAAACTCAGATTTCTACTCTACTGACTATGGGGGCTATAGAGCCAGTTCCTGCAAATCAGGCGTGCCTAGTTTTTATTAAAGACTTTTTCTGGTACCCAAGAAAGGGGGCACCTGGTGCCCTATTCTGGATCTGTCTATTCTAAACACTTTTCTGGTGATTCCTAACTTCAAGATGCCCACCCTTCAACAGTTACTACCAATGCTGGGCAAGGATTCATGGCTGTTAACTTTGGAACTCAAGGAGGCTTATCTGCACATCCCAATAAGGGAAAGTTGCAGGCAGTTCCTTTGCTTCAGGGATGGGGAGCAACACTTTCAATTCTCTGCACTGCCCTTTAGCTTATCTACTGTTTCCAGAGTTTTTACGAAGTGCCTGGCTCCAGCCATTGCTTTTTGCAGGCAGTGAAACATGTAGATTTATCCTTACCTGGACGACTGTTTCATTCAAGCAAACTCCCCAGAATAACTAGAAAAGGATTTGGATTTCGTGAAGAACATTCTCACCTCTTTGGGTTACACACTCAACGAAAAGAAGTCAAAGTTGGTTCCTACAAGGGAGATTGTTTTCTTGGGAGCGAGTCTGAATACAGCCACCCAGATGGTATTCCTCCCTCAACAGAAGCAAGAAGATCTTTCAGCTTACTTCATGAACTTAGCAAGCATGACCCAGCTCTCTGCAAGGCAATTCCTGCAAGCACTGGATCCATGGCTTCATGTATTTTGATGATCCCATATGCAAGGCTGCATATGAGAACTTCAATGGTACCTTAAGAATCTTTGGTGTCAACACACACAGGACTTAGAATTGATTCTTCCCCTGATTCCTTGTCTATAAATGGAGTTCCTCTGGTGGGCGACAGCCTGTTCTCAGAACAAGGGTCTGCCTTTCCGCCTGCCAGCCAGACTCTCACCACAGACACCTCAGATGTTGCATGGGGGGCAGGGGCATGCAGGGGACTTGGAGCACCCAGCAGATTCATCTGCACATAAACTTAAAAGAATTGATGGCAGTGCAGCAGGCCTTGAAGGACCTACTCTACCCTGGTACTCTGCTGATCAGGACAGACAGTACCACACATCAACAAGCAAGGGGGGGACGCACTCTTACCCCTTGTGCAGACGCACTCTTACCCCTTGTGCAGACGCACTCTTACCCCTTGTGCAGACAAAGCATGAGACTATGGTCCATAGCAGCATCCATGGGCTTGCATCTAATAGCCTAGTATCTTCCAGGGAGGCTAAACTCCGTGGCGGATAATTTGAGCAGACATGTTTCTGGATCCTTACGAGTGGCAACTGAACAAGGACATTTTCCATCGCATCACTCATCATTGGGGCACCCCACAAATGGATCTTTTCTCCTCTCACACCAATCATCTCCTTCCAACCTTCTGCACCAGGGAGTTTCACAACAAAGCTTGGAGGGTGGACGCGTTGTCCTTCCCATGGACACATCTCTCAGTTTTTATGGATTCCCTTCTCTGCCTCTTCTTCCCAGTGTGCTGCTAAAGATAAGGGACGAAAAACCAAAGGCTATTCTGATAGCTCCATATTGGCCCAGGCAGCAGTGGTATCCCCTCATTCGCAGCCTTTCCCAGGCTCAGCCTTGGCATCTTCTCCTGGTCCCAGATCTCTTGGTTCAGGAAGGGGGAAAGTTCCTTCATTCTCATATTCAAACTCTGCATTTAACTGCCTGGCTAAATCAACCACCTTTGGGAAAGAAGTTCTTCATGAGGCCTAGCACCAGAAAATCCTATGCAGGTAAATGGAAGAGATTTTGCTCTTGGATGCAGGCTAAAGGAGAAGACTCTTCTCATCCTTCTCTTTCCCTCATTCTTGACTACCTAGCAGGATTGCTTAATGGTGGACTTTCCTTTTCTTCAATCAAAATTCACGCTTCAGCAATTTCGGCTCATTGTTCTTTTGAGCAACCCAGTTTTTCTCGCCCCTTGAAACAGTTCCTGAGGGGAGCTAGTAATTTTAGACCTCCCAGAAGAGCTCCTACTCCTTCTTGGGATCTTAATTTTGTCCTGGAAAAACTTACTCTGCCTCCCTTTGATCCAGCTGTCTTTGCAGATTTGAAGTTTCTATCCTGGAAGACTGCTTTCCTTTTAGCTATTACTTCAGCTAGAAGGGTATCTGAGCTGCAAGCCTTAATGGCAGTAGAACCTTTCATTATTTTTCACTCCGATCGGGTTACTCTAAGAACCAGTCCCTCCTTTATGCCTAAGGTAGTTCCCAGTTTAACCCTTAAACAGTCTATTGACCTGCCTACATTTTTCAACAATCCCCAAAATAAAGGGGAAAGGATTCTGCACTCTCTTGATGTGCATAGACAGCTGAGATTTTACTTAGGACTAAATCCAAATCTGAACAGTTGTTGGTTAGTTTTGCTTCTGGGGCACAGGGTAAAGCTATTTCAAAACAAAACCTCTCCAAATAGATTGCTCATTGTATTCACTTTTGTTACCTGCAGCATGGGAAGGTTCCCCCTCAAGGTATTAGGACCCATTCTACTAGAGCAGCCTCTACCTCTGCAGCCTTTCTGAGAGGTGTGCCTACTAAGGACATTCTAGAAGCAGCTACTTGGTCTTCTGTCCATACTTTCACAAAGCATTACAATCTAACTTTGTTTTCTAAATCCAGGGCTGGTTTTGCCTCTGCAGTTGTGCAGGGCCATCTTACCAACCCTTAATCTGTGATCCTTCCTCCCCCCTTTGTCTTTTTCCTGGGCTTTGGCAATCAACCCGTATGTGAGGACTGCAACAGTGAAACACGAAGAACATAGTACAGTTGTGTTCACTTACCCTAAATGTAAATGTTAGAGTGTATTCACTGTTGCAGTCCTGGTTGCCTACCCTCAATTCCCCCTTTTTTCCTAAGGTACAGACTATATAGTTATATATTTTTATTTTTTGTATGACGTGTCCAGGGTGCTACCCTCCTGGGTTAGTCTTCTTTTGGGGGCTTCTGACAGCAAAGGCAAGAAAAACTGAGGAAATGGTGTCTGCTGCCTCCCTTTATACCTGACATTCTGACATCAGTTTTACAACCGGTGGCAGCCAACGTCATATACCAAGGACTCTGGTATTCGGGCCGACTGAGGGCTACCGGGAGCCAGATAACCCATATGTGAGGACTGTAACAGTGAATATACTCGAACATCTACATTTATGGTAAGTGTACACAACTGTACTTTCCTGGTGTAGGTGACTTCTGATGTGACTTTGTAGTGCTGGTATAGGTGGTTTCCTGATTTTGACAGTAGTCTTGGTGTGGGTGACTTTCTTCTGCTGACTGTGGTGTTTGCCATTCTGTGTCTGGCTTCCGGTAGTGGTGTATTCTTGTGCTAAGTGCTCAGTGCATCTCTGGAGATAGCACTCTAGTACTTGGGTAAGTTCAGAATTGTTGTGGTGTAGGTGATTCCTTTTTGTTGACCTTCTGGAGATGGTCCTCTAGCTCCTTGTGTTGACAGGAATGTAGATGTGGATTCTCCAAGTGTAAGGACTGCAGCATTGTGAGATGAAGATCATGGCATTTTGTACCCTGCGCGTTGTAGTCAGTCTAACCCTTGCACGTGAGTCTTATATTATACTTTGATATCCGACCCGCACCGACAGGACTACCGACTAAGTGTAGGACTGCAGCAAATGTGGATCTCGAACATCTACATTTATGGTTTTCCTGTTGCTGGCTGAATGGCCATGTATACATCACTTAATGGTTTGGTGTAAGTGGCCCCTCAGAGCCAATTATGTTGTCTCCATCTAGGGCCACTGCATGCTGATTCATTTTTCTGTTGTAGGCAATAACTTCTTTTTTTTTGCCCTGTAAGTGGTTCCCCAGTACTGATTGTGTGTGCTGCATTTCATGTGCCTTTCTATTGCTGATCTTGTGTTGATCCAGTGTAGGTGTTGTTTTGCAGGTTCTTGTTGAAATTTTGCTTTTTAGAACAGTGGGACAGTAGGTATGATCAGGAGAAAAATGTACTATACCTACAGTTGCTAAACTTTAGAGCATTCCTCTTTTTTGAATTAATATACTCAGTAATTGCAGTGGAGTGCAAAGACTTCACCCTCCCCTTTCAGAAAAGTTTTAATGGCACTACAGTAAGTTTCAGTATCTGCTGTCAGCGTTTGAGAGATGCACTTTATTTTTCTTAGTTGCAGGCCTTGTAATTTCTATTCTGTTCCTTTTGGCGGGGTGCTGTTTTCTCCCATTGTAGGTGACATCCTGGTACAGATTGTGTCGTCCCAATTTAAGTGGTTTTACGGTTCTGATTGTGTTATTTCAGTGCAACCGGTATTCTATTGCTGACTGTGCAGTGGCCCAGTGCACGTCTTCTCCCAGTTGTAGATTCTGTGTTCGTCATAGTGAGGTCTGTATTTCATCGTTGATTGCTCATTGTCCCAGTGTGCATGTCTTTCCAGTGTTTGTGTGTGTTGTCCTAGTGTTGATGTTTTCCTGGTACTGAATGCATTGTCATACCGGAATTAAAGGTAATTCTGTAGGCTGCATATCATTACAAAAATATTGTTATTAAAATGTCCCACTGCAGGTGCGAGTCGAGCACTGGTGATGACAGCATGCTGTTGCAGTACAGGCATCTTGTGGTTACTGATGGTGCAGTTAAAACACATGCCACTGACTCCCCATGCAGTCTCAACACTGGTAGTATGATGCCGTCCTCTGCTATTAGTGAAGCGAGACTGATCCTGCTGTAACGTAAGTAATATGTACACCTGTAGCCATAGTAACATGTTGATTTGGTTATACATAACCAGAACAGCTGCAGCTGTTCATTGGGGCTCATAATGCATTTATAGGTTCACTGTGTTGCTAGGCTAATGATGATTAGAACCCTTAGAAGTCTAGCAGTGCTTCCTAAACTATTTGGGTCCCCAAGTATCATGGGCATCTGTATGCGAGGGGGAGGGTGTTAGTAGGGAGTTAACTAAGGATTTGTAGGAAAGGGAGTGTTTGTTATTTAGGGGGAGTGTTAATTTATGGTTTATTTTATATATGTTTACAGGGTAATGTGCTGACCATTTTCAGACGCAGCCTGGGTGACGCACAGTATGTGTATGAAGTTAGTACAAGTAATTATACAAAGTTAATAATGTTAATTTTCACAGTACTTCAGTAGTATTGATTGTTACTTGACAGTTGTATATGTCAGTAGTGTTAATGAAATGAGTTAATCAAGAAGTGTAAGAGCAGAGCGAAACTATCTGTGTAACATGACTCTTTTTGAAACATTTGTGTTTGGCTTTGTTGAAGAGATTTTTAACATGATTGTGAAATCTTGGATAAGAGGAAAGTTCTTTATGATCACTTGGAAGCAACTGATTGAGTGAGCCTAGATTGTCGAAAGAATGTGAGTGTTTTTTGCATTCATTGCAAGTTGGTTGTTGGAGATTGGATGATGATGGTAGGTTGTGAGCGACTGTTGAAATTATAAGAATTTTTTTGTTTCTAGATGAAGTAATTTAAAACTGTGTGCTGTAAATTAGTTTATAAAGCTTGCAAGATGTCCATATTTTAAAGCGTTAAAACATTGTTTTGTATTGATTTATTCATTTTGAAGTTTGTGTGTATTCTGATTAATTTTGCCAGTGTTTTTAGACTTCATCTAAAGTTGCATATTTGAGTTTTTCTACCTTTGAAAGACAGCCTAGAGTATATTTAGCAGTGGTAGAACAATCAGCTGGCCAACCAGTGCCTTTGTAGGACGTCACAAGCCAACATCTTGAGTTGTAAGACTCCGCTTGATTTACTCTCAAGTTCCAAGGTCGAATGAGACCAACAAAGGGATGGTGTAGGTCTGACTGGAGTGTTGTTCCAAAGATATTGTTTGCTTTGTATTCTGTCACCCTTCTCCCGCCCTGTGATTTCTTTCTCAGTATGACGTCTAGTTCTGCTACTTAAGTAGGAGTTCCTGGTATGTTCTTGTATAAACTTCATCTATGTCAAGGTGCTTTGCAATCCCTGTAATTTTTGTAAATCTAAATTTTACTGTCCAGTGTTTTAGCTTTGCCAAGCTTATAGGATCCATTGCCTGTTGTATACAGGACTGCTCGATTGCTGTCCATCCTCCATGAGTATGCATTTCTGTGGATCGCCTTGCAGGCCTCTAATGCTGCATGCTGCCTTTCTTTTGGGGAGGGGGGCTGGTGGTTTGTAAATGCAGCTTTTACAGTACCTCAGAAGAAAGCTCATAGTTAAAGGAAATATTCAAACAATGTTTTTTTATTAAAAAGAAGGAAAATAAAGCCATACTCTTCTATGATAAGTAGAAATAGTTTGGGTAAGACAAGTAGAATGGATGGGTTGGTGTGTCAAAGTACTTTTGGCCATTTCTTAACAGTCTCACTTTGTTGTCACTGAAGTCCTGAGGGCATTTCTGTGTAGTTTACAGATTGGGTAGAGGTGAAATGTATATGGCCAGCGAAAGATAAGCGAGACCACAAATAAAATTTTCTGTTACAATTCATCAAAATCAGAAAATCCCTTGAAAGTAGAGTCACCGATAACAGGCAATTGAAACATCTCTTAAACATACCCCCCCCCCCCCCCAGAAAGTCAAGGTTACTGCACCCCCACCCCCAGGAGTTGCACAGTACTGAGGAAGGGAAAAAACTCTGAAAGGGGGCAAAAGCAGTGTTCAAACTGTGGTCATGCAATTGACATATAATAAAGTAGACCTAAATGGAGAAAGTCATCACCAGGGTACATGGGACTCTGCTCTACAAACTATACTATAATCCAATTACTGGTGCAGTAGCTTTATACAACAGAAGAGCAGCTGCATTGCTTACCAAAAAAAGAACAGATTCATTTGTAGGTTTCAGTCACCTGTATCTTGTGAATCAGAAAAAAAGTGAGCCATTCCAGCATATGTCAGCCATACTCCTAGTATCATAAAAGAGAAGATGGGGAAAAATACAAGGGACTGTTGGTATTCCTTCCACATATCCTAATAGTTTACCTCATTGCCCTGTGTAGTTTACACGTCTGTTTACTTCCGTATCAGTAACTGAACTGATGCCTACAGATCAGCTGCAGACTGAGTAATAGTAGGAATCATGCTGCAAAGAAGGGAAAAAAAATCCTTGGATTATTTGCTGCAGAATGACTGGGCATCAAGTTTTGAAACACTTCAGAGATGAAACTTCATATTAGAAAAGTGCATTTGCTTAATGCAGCCACTCTGGGGGGGGGGGGGTTGATAAACAGCAGATAAGCCTATTTAAACTGTGACCATCATCATTATGGGAGCTGCCATCCGTGTCATTGTTAGTGAGTCCCACCGTTTGTTTTAATGATTGATGTCAGACTCACTCTGAACTGCTAATAGTAGTCTCCACCCCTCCCCCCCCACACACAGACACACACACTTTTTTCTTGAGTTATTGGCTAAGCAGCTGCAAATTAACAGAGTATGCATTTTGGATAAGTTGTTCTAGGTGCTGTATTCATCTGATACCGAATAGTACCAAGGACTTCCCTTGGGGCTGTATGGCTGAGGTGAGCTCTTTGTAGTAGCTGTAGTGGTTTTAGGAGAGGGCACACTTCCAGGGTCTGATAATGTCAATTTTCATTAGTTCCTCAACTCTTTGGTTCCGATCCAATCCTCATATTCCACTCGGCAGCTTCTACTAGCTCATGAATCCCTGAAAGCTCTTGAGTGCCATAATGACTTGGTCCTTAACATACCCCTGATCTTATCTGTTGCCTTAGGGTTCAGATGTGATAGCTGTTGTAGCTCTCAAGCCCAGTATTTTGGATTTCAGTGAGTTAATAACTTTCCTTATTTTATATTTGATGTCTTATACTTTGCTACTAATATCTTTTTAATTCTGTCATTTATTTCCCTTTTAAGTACTTTGCACTTCTATTTGCTCTGCCATTGCTGGTAGTTTTTAGTACCTTTGCGTACTTCTGTTTTTTTTTTTTTTTTAACATAGTTGGTGTACTTTTATATATTTAGTTAAAAATCTTTACCTTGTTCCTTTTCCTTCTTGGCCTTTGGGTATACTTCTATTGTAGTTTTTGTTTCTTTTCCTTAACTGTTAATGTCAAAGAAACCAGCAGGTTTCAAAAAAGCTGTTAAGATGTGCATTCAGAATGCATATATTGTTTAGGTCCGTCACATATAAATGCAAACTTTGACATTTGTAAGGGCTCGTCGTAGACCATAAAAACATATTAATACTCAGGGGCTTGCTGCCCTGTAAGTCTTCTGATTCATCAGCATCTTCAGGGGCTCATCCCTTTAAGAAGTTAGAAAAAGAGAGCTTCCAGAGAATGCTCACTGGAGCCTGTAGCCTCATTGGCTCAGAGTTAGGAACCTCCATCAAAAGTGCCTAAATATTCGAATCCGAAGATTAAAAAGAAAAGTTACCTTGAATCTGATCACCACCCTTGGGTTTAGATCCATGCACCTCTAAGCTGCCACCCCCCTTCTTGGAAAGTTCTCAGAGATGCCACCATTCAGGGCCCTGATCCACAGCATTTTCAACAAGTTTGACGCTAACATGGAAGGGATGATTAGGAACTTCATCTTGATGCAGACACAAATGAAGGATATCTTTATGTTTCACTGTTGCAGTCATCACGTGGGTTATCCCTGTTGTGGCAGCCGTTGGCCAGCCCCAAGTACCAGAGTCAGAGTTTTCGCTTGCTGGCTGAGGTCAGGTCATCAGTACTATAAAGGAAGGCAGCCGATGCCATTACATCAGTCTTTCTTGCCATGGAGGCTGTAGCAAAAGCAGTTCGCAAGTGTGGCGGTCAGTCGCTACCAGAGTTCGAATTACAGCTGAAAACATCTAAAGCCAAGTACCCCATTGGAGATCCTTTTTTCTTGCACTAACCGATATCCAAAAAAGTTAACAATTGCCTCGCATGTAGAAAGTAAATGCCACACTGAGACTTCCATTCATACTGCATCACTTGTTTGGGCCCAGACCACGACGTCCCCCTTTGCTGGTTCTGTGCCCTCTTTAACGTGAGAACTATTCGTCGCAGAGTTCTTTTTGTAATCCGGTATTTTCTTCTTCCGTCTTCGCATTCCAAAATGGCATCCATCAGCCAACAATCCATAGACATTCCGAAAAGAAATAAGGGTAAAGATACAGACCACACAAGGCTAAAACTTTTCGACGACTCTACTGCTAAGCAGATCGTCTGTTATCCAGAATTCAGTGAGTCACCTTCGCAGCCCCTGATGCCTGATCTGATGCCTTCGCAGGCCTCTACTGACTGTGTCCGGTATGCCGCAGAAATCTTCTTAGTCTTCCAAACCTTTGGTTGGGTCCGGAGCCACGAAGCAGGCACCGACTTCCGAGGAGGTTTTTCACAGTACCAAATCTAGACAAAAAGACACCTTGTCCTCCGACTACCATTTCTCCCAGACCGATAGGCCTAGAGGCAAGGCCACTCCTAGGAAAACTACCTCTAGCCACCATTTTATCCCTGCTCCATCACCCCAAGCTCAGATGCTTAAAACGGTGTAGGATCTTATCACCCGTATCAGGGGTAGTCAGGCCGGACCTTCTAAAAGGAAGAGACCCCCTTCCCCTGAAATACTGACAGAACAGGATTCTGAGGAGTCTGATTATTCAGATTATGAAGAGGAACAACAACCTCTTACTGTTTGAGGATTCAGATATAGAGGAATCCATTCCTTCTGCCTCCCCACCAGATCATTTTTCCTTTGGGGAAACCCTTCACACCCTCAGAGAACATTTCCACTGAGAATCCCAGGACTTCCCTCAGTCTAAGATGAGACTTAAGTTTCTAGACCTGCCCCAGCACAGACCCTTGGCCATTCCCCCCTGTCTTAAAGGTGGTTGATGTCTTCCATGAATCCAACTTAACTCCTGACGCCCTCCCACCTGCTCCCAGAAAGCTTGACTGGTATTAGAGTATCGGATTCTCACAGATACCTGTACAGAAATCCTGCTACAGACCCGAAGGGCATTACACAGGGACCAAAAGGCTAGTTCTGCAAAGAAGCCTACTCCTTCTGACAAGAACTCCAGAGTTCTGCACAGGTGGGGTAAAAAAGTATACACCTATGTAGCCTTAGCTATCCAAGCATTCAACTGTCATTTCCACATGTTAAAATATCAACAACACACTTTGGAACTATTAAAACAAAAGATTTCAACCTTTCCTGACTGTGCCAATTCGAAAGAGTTAACAGATTACTGCACTCTACTTGTCAAGTGATTAAACACTCATTATACTGTGGATATGACGCCCTACACGCCTCAAGCAGGGCAGCACTGTCGAGATCTGTTATTTGGAGACATGCATGGTTGAAGGAACAACCTTTTCCTGATCATGTCAAATCTAAATTACTTGATGCACCCTTGGATAAGGACCGCTTGTTTGGAGTAAAAACAGAAGAGGTGCTTAAAAAGATGGAAGACAAAACAAAATCTGTGCAAATAGTAAAAGATTTCCTTCAGCTACAACCTCCTAGGTTCAGCAGGAATTTTCCCTCAAAACACTTTTCCTTTTCTGCACCTAGCAGACAGGAGCAAGGTAAACCCTGCAGGGACAGACCACCCAAACAGTGGACCACTTCCACTCCAAAGGCAGGGAGATGTCCTTTGTGTTTCACTGTTGCAGTCATCACATTTGGGTTATCCCTGCCAGGGTAGCCGTCGGCCAGCCCGAATACCAGAGGCTTAGTATTTCTGTGTCGGTTGCTGTCACTTCAGGACTGACGTCAGGTCATCTGTATAAAGTAAGGCAGTTGATGCCATTACATCAGTCTTTCTTGCCGCGGAGCCTGAAGCAGCAGCAGTTCGCATGAGTGCCAGTCGGCCGCTACCTGAGTGTCGTCTTTCGAATTGAAGCTGAAGTCTTCTAACGCTAAGTATCCCGTTGGGGATCCTTTTTTCTTGCACTAACTGATGTCAGAAAGTTAACAATTGTCTCACCTGTGGAAAGCAAATACCTCACAGAGATTTTCATTCTTACTGTGTCACTTGCATAGGTCAAGACCACGATGTCCCCTGCTGTCGCTTTTGTGCTTTGGTCAGTGCCAGAACTATACGTCACCGGGCCCTTATTGTAGCTTGATATTTTTGCTTAGTCCTCTAATTCCGATATGGCTTTGGTAAGCCATCCGACAGCAGATCTTCTGAAAAAAGGTAAGGATAAAGGCACAGACTGCACAGGTCCAAGCCTACTGATGACGCTTCTGTTAAGCTAGTAGTCAGTTCTCCAGTCGTCAGTGAGGCGCTTTCGCAGCCCCTGATACCCGCTTCTGTGGATTCGCAGGCCGCTACTGAGACCCTTTCGGAGTCCGGTGTGTCGCAAAACTCTGTGACTAAGGATCCTGTGGTTGTCTCTCCCTTGGATGGGTCCGGAGCCGCAGAGCAGGCACTGGCTTCTGAGAAAGTACTTCGCACTACCGATTCTTGACACAAACCAACTTCTTTCGCGTCTGCCGTTCTTTCGAAAGCGACAGAGTTTCTAAGGCCCAGGGTACGAACCACACCTAAGAAACCGACAACCCACTCTCAGGCACCTGCTTCCTTGCCTCAGTCTCAAATTCTTAAAATGGCGGAAGACCTTATCATGCTTATCAGGGGAAGCCAAGCTACCCTTCCAAAAGAAAGAGATCTGTCCCCATTAGTTTTATCTGAACAGGAGACTTATGACTCTGATGCTTCTGAATATGAAGACATGCAACCCCTTTCTGCTTAAGAGGATTCTGATGCAGAGGATTCTATTCCCTCAGCCTCTCCACCCGAGGACTTTTCCTTTGGGGAAATCCTTCATACCTTAAGGGAGCATTTCCAAAGGGGATTGTCAGGACTACCCTCGGTCTAAAAAGAGACTCGGGGAATTCTTAGATCTTCCACAGCACAGACCCCTGGCCATTCCTGGATGTTCTGGGCGATGTTTTCCTGGAATCCAGTTTGACTCCTGACACCCTACCTCCTGCACCCAGAAAACCTGACCGGTGTTAGAGTCCTTGACTCACACAAAGGGCTTAAAGGTATTAAAGCAACCTCTGCTAAGAATCCCACCCCCTCAGATAGGGATTCCCAAGCACTAGACAGATGGGGTAAAAAAGTATACATTTCTGCTACTCTTGCTATCAGAGCACTAAATTGCCAGTTCCATATGCTAAAATTTCAGCAGCATACCATGGAACTCTTAAAACAAAAAGTGTCTTCCTTTCCTGCTTGTGCAGAATCTAGACTTACAAGAGTTAATGCATTCTGCAGGTCAAGTAACTAAGCACACCTTGCACTGTGGTTTTGACACTCTTGAAGCTTCTTGCAGTGCAACAGTCACTGGTTCTGTCCTTAGAAGGCATGCATGGCTTAAGGATCAGCCGTTGCCAGATCATGTTAAATCTAAATTGTTGGATGCATTCTTGCACAAATACAACTAATTTGGCACGTAGACAGAGGAGGTCTTAAAGATGGAAGAAAAAGCTAAATCTATGCAGACCGTTAAGAATTTCTTACAGGTCCAGCCACACAGGTTCAGTAGGCATTGCCCCTCTAAGCACTGGTCCTTTCCTGCTCCCACCAGATCAGTTCAACCCAGACCCCATGGAAGCAGACCCCCCAGACAGCAGCCACAGGGAATGTAGAGATCAAAACAGTGGAATTCCTCCACTTGAAAAACAGGGAGTTCTAAGCCACCCCTTCCCTCTGCACACCTTCACTTACCCCTAGGAGGAAAACTCTCCTTTCATGCAAGCATCTGTGGCACCATTACCAGCGACTGCTGGGTTCTCAATATATTGTCCCAGGGATACAAATTTTCTTTCAACCCCAAAAGGGTTTCCAGATCTACCTCCAAACCAGTGGGCAGAGGCGCACTAGCAAGTCCTTTCCCTGCTCTCTGAGGGTAATAGAAGCACGTTCCTGCGCTACAGAAAGTCCAAGGTTTCTACTCCAGACTCTTTCTTGTACCCAGAAAAGAGGGCACCTGGCACCCCATCCTCGCTCTATTCATTCTAAACACCTTCATGGTGATAAAATTCAAAATACTCACCCTCCAGCAACTGCTACCCATGCTGTCCAAGGATGCTTGGCTAGCCACCCTAGATGTAAAAGAGGCCTAACTCCACATTCCTATCAGGGAATCATGCAGGAAATACCTACGTTTCCGGGCAGGATCTCTGCACTTTCAGTTCTCTCCACTTCCCTTTGGCTTATCTACTGCTCCCAGAGTTTTCACAAAATGTCTGGGTCTGGCCATTGCCTTTTGCATACAAAGGAATATCCAAATTTTCCCATATTTAGACGATTGCCTAATTCAGGCAGTCAGGAAAAGCTGCTCAAGCATCTGGCATTTTTAAAGTCCCTGCTGTCCTCTCTAGGGTACACTATCAACGAAAAGGTATCCAAACTAGTACCCACCCATAGGAATATATTCCTGGGAGCAAGCCTGAACACTGCATCCCAGATGGCATTCCTTACACCAGAAAAGCAAACTTACCTGACAGCCTACTTGACTCAACTAGCCACCAGACCTCAGTTATCTGCAAGAAAAATATCCTGCAAGTTCTGGGGTTCATGGCATCTTGCATTCTACTCATTCCATATGCCAGACTGCATATGAGGAAACTTCAGTGGTACCTAAAAAGCCTTTGGTGTCAATGCTCTCAAGATCTGGAAACTCTTATACCTATGATACCTTGCCTCAGGAAAGATTTTCTTTTGGTGGCAGCAGCATGCTCCCACAACAAGGGACTACCTTTCTCACCACCCCTTGCCGCCCAGACCTTCACCACAGATGCATCGGACTATGCCTGGAGGTGCACACATTGGACGGCAGGCGCATACAGGGCTAATGGATCCCACAGCAAATCCATCTGCACATCAACCAAAGAGAGATGTTAGCTGTCCAGCATGCATTGATAGCTTTCAGGCCCCTTCTCTCCTCAGGGGCTCTCCTGATCAAAACAGACAACACCACTGTGATGTGGTATATCAACAAACAAGGAGGGACTCACTCTACCCTCTATGCAGGCTGGCCACCAGGACCCTTTGGCACACAGCCTCTGCCATGCAGCTACACCTGTTAGCACAATTCCTGCCTGGTTCTGTTAACTCTCTGGCAGATCACTTAAGCAGAACTCTTCTGGACCCACACGAGTGGCAGCTAGACAAAAGAACCTTCATCCTAATAACTCAGAAATGGGGCACCCCAAAGGTCGACCTCTTTGCCTCCTACACCAACCATCAGCTCAGCAAGTTCTGCACCAGGGAGCATCACTGCATGGCTTGGAAGGTGGATGCCCTGTCCTGCCTCTGGGTCAATCTGTCGGTCTATGCCTTTCCTCCGCTATGTCTCATTACCAGGGTACTGCTCAAAATAAGGGAGGAAAAACCAAGGACAATTCTTGTTGCTCCAGACTGACCTAGTCAGCACTGGTACCCACTGCTGCGCAGCCTGTCCCCACTGCCATCATGGCATCTCACTCAAACCCCAACCCTTCTGACTTAGAGGGAAGGAGAATCCATGCATTCCCAATTGCAGACCCTCAACTTGGCAGCTTGGCTTATTCCCTAACCACTGATCAATATGACAACCTCAGTAAACAGGCTCTAGATGTTATACGTGAAGGCAGATGCCTTA
Organism: Protopterus annectens; assembly: GCF_019279795.1. Classification (NCBI taxonomy): domain Eukaryota; kingdom Metazoa; phylum Chordata; order Ceratodontiformes; family Protopteridae; genus Protopterus; species Protopterus annectens. Next base: position 1,754,629,052 of record NC_056744.1, on the reverse strand, counting down.
GCACTAGAAAGTCTTATGCTAACAAATGGAAAAGGTTCTGCACCTGGATTCAGGCTAAGGGAGCCGGTACGGCACAGCCCTCTCTCCTTCTCATCCTGGATTACCTAGCTGACCTGTTACACATTGGTCTCTCTTTTTCCCCCTATTAAAATTCATGCCTCTCTCTGCTCATTTCCCGACTGAGCCAGCCCCTTTTCTCACACCCTCTGATCAAACATTTCCTAAGAGGGGCTAGCACAACTTGAGGCCACCCAGAAGAGCACCTACCCCAGCTTGGGACCTTAACTTTGTGTTGGAAAAGCTCACCCTGCCCCTCTTCGAACCAGTATCTTCAGCAGAGTTAAAATTTCTGTCCTGGAAGACTGCTTTTCTTCTGGCCATCACTTCAGCCAGAAGGTGTCTGAGCTACAAGCACTCATGGCTGTGGAGGCCTTCATCATCTTCCATGCTGACAGGTTTCCCTCAGGACTAACCCTTCCTTCATGCCCAAATTGGTGTCTAGTGTGGCTCTCAACCAATCCATTCATTTGCCCACCTTTTTCCCTAACCCACAGAACAAGGGGGAAAGGATCCTGCACACTCTAGATGTGCACAGACTGCTTAGATTCTATGTAAAATATAAGACGATGCCAAGGCAGCAAAGATCCCAGCAAGGCAAAACGCATACAATGACAAAAAACAGCAATCCAGGACCACCACAGCTTCAGATAGGAAAACTTTAATAAAAGGTTAGTGCTTTCATGCCAATAACTCGGCACTTCATCAGACAAAATACAAAGAAAAAAGAAAACGCTCTATAATACAAGCAATTGATCAATGTAACAATTTTATTAAAGTTTTCCTCTCTGAAGCTGTGGTGGTCCTGGATTGCAGTTTTTTGTCATTGCTCAGATTCTATCTAGACGGGACTAAATCATTCAGAAAATCTGATCAATTGCTCATTAGCTTTGCTGCAGGAGCAGAGGGCAAAGGCATCTCCAAACAAACAATTTCTAAATGAATATCACACTGCATCCATTTCTGTTGCTATCAACACAGAAAGCCTCCCCGTAAGGGGGTCAGGACTCACTCCACCAAATCAGCCTCCACCTCTGCAGCTTTCCTCAGAGGAGTCCCCACCAGGGACATTCTGGAGGCTGCCACCTGGACATCTGTTCACACTTTCACCAAACATTACCACTTACCTATCTTCTCCAAATCCTGGGCAGGCTTTGCCACTTCAGTCTTGCAGGACATCCTAGCCAGCCCCTAGTCTCCTTGACTGCCTCCACCCTTTCCTCAGCTTTGGGAATCATCCCAAATGTGATGACTGGAACAGTGAAACACAAAGAACATAGAACAGTTGTGTACACTTACCATAAATGTAGATGTTCGAATGTATTCACTGTTGCAGTCCTGGTTTCCCTCCCTCCATCCCCTTCCTCTTTCTCTCTCTCTTTCTGCCTCCTTACAAGGGACATTTTGGTATTTACTTTCTACTGATGGGGTTTTTCCACCATAACCTGGCTCCCACTTAGGGGCTCCTGACAGGGCAAGAAAAACTGATGTAATGGCGTTGGCTGCCTTACTTTATACTACTGATGACCTGACGTCAGTCCTGAAGTGACAGCGATCGACATAGAAATACTAAGCCTCTGGTATTCAGGCCGGCCGAGGGCTACCCTGGCAGGGATAACTCAAATGTGATGACTGTAAAAGTGATTACACTCGAGCATGTACATTTATGGGAAGTGTACACAACTGTACCTTCTAAGCCATCACTCTGTGGCAAAAACTCTCAATGACTCCCTCTCCCCACTCTGCCCTCTTTTCACTCACCAAAAACTAGGAAGAAGGCTCTCCCTCTGCAAAGAGAATTGGCTTTCTGTAGCAAAGGACCAATGGGTCCTAAAGATCATTTCTCAGGGTTAGAAATTCTCCTTCAACAAACTCCCAATGCCAAGAGGGTACTCAGACTTGCCCCCAAATCAGTGGGCAGAGGCACTGAAACAAGTCCAAACTCTCCTGTCCCAAAGGGCAGTCGAACCTGTCCCCTCAGATCAAACAGGCAAAGGCTTTTATTCCAGACTATTCCTTGTTCCCAGAAAAGAGGGCACTTGGCGCCCCATTCTGGATCTCTCCATTGTGAACACCTTCCTGGTGGTCCTCAAATTCAAAATGCTAACTTTGCAGCAGCTGCTGCCTATCCTGACAAAAAATGCCTGGTTAGTTACCCAAGACCTAAAAGATGCCTACCTCCACATCTGCATAAGGGAATCCGGCAGGAAATTCCTTCGCTTCAGAGCAGGCTCACAACACTTTGTTCTCCGTGCTACCCTTTGGCTTATCTACTGCTCCTAGGGTATTCACCAAATGCTTAGCCCCGGCCATAGTCTTTTGCAGGCAGAAAAAAATACAAATTTACCCTTATCTGAGTGACTGCCTCATTCAGGCAAATTGCAAAGAAAAGCTCCTCAAGGACCTTATTTTTGTCAAAACCCTCCTAACCTCATTAGGGTACACCATCAGCGAGAAGAAATCAAGGCAAACACCCTCCAAGAAGATCATTTTCTTGAGGGCACTGCTGGACACAGCATCCCAAATGGCCTTCCTATCCCCAGAAAAACAGAGGTTCCTGCCTCTCTATTTTACCCAGCTGGTTTTCAGAAGACACCTCCCTGTGAGGAGGATGTTCTTGTTTCTCTGTTGCAGTCATCACATTTGGGTTATCCCTGCCAGGGTAGCCCTCAGCCGGCCTGAATACCAGAGACTTAGAATTTCTTCGTTGGTTGCTGTCGCTTGAGGACTGACGTCAGGTCATTGGTGATATAAAGGAAGGCATCCAACGCCATTACATCAGTATTTCTTGCCGTGGAGCCCGAAGCGGAAGCAGTTCGCATGAGTGCCGGTCGGCTGCTACCTCAGTTTCATTTCCAAATTGAAGTTGAAGTCTTCGAAAGCTAAATACCCCATTGGGGATCCTTTTTTTCTTGCACTAACTGATGTCAGAAAAAATTAATTGTCTTGCCTGGGGAAAGCAAGTACCACACCGGGACTTCCACTGTCACTTGTCTAGGCCCAGACCATGACGTCTTTGTCGCTTCTGTGTTTTGATTAATGCTAGAACTGTTTGTCGTCGGGCCGTTTTTGTAGCCAGATATTTCCGTTTACAGACCTTGAATTCCGATATGACTTCGGTAAGCTATCTAACAGCAGATCTTCTGAAAAATGTAAAGAAGGTAAAACAGAGACAGACCGCACAGGACCAAACCTTCCTACAATGCCTCCGTTAAGGTGGTCGTCAGTCCTCCGGAACTCAGTGAGGCACTTTCCCAGCCCCTTATGCTCGCTTCAGTTAATTCGCAGGCTGCTACCGAGACCCTTTTGGAGTCAGGTATGTCGCAGAACCCTTCTTCGTCTAAGGATCCTGCGGTCGACTCTACCTTGGATGTGTCCGGAGTCGCTGTGCAGGCACCGGCTTCCAAGGAAGTCCTTCGCAACATCGAATCCCGACATAAACAGACACTTTCTTTCACGACTACTGTTCTTTTGAAAACAGCCAAGTTCCTTAGGCCCAGGGGTTGAACCACTCCCAAGAAACCGGCTACCCATTCTCAGGCACCTGCTCCCTTGCCTCTGTCCCAAAAGCTTAAAATGGCAGAAGACCTTATCATGCTGATTAGGGAAAGCCAAGCCACTCCCTCAAAAAGGAAGAGAGATCTGTCTCCAGTAGTTTTGTCTGAAGAAGAGTCAGATTAATCCGATGCATCTGACTATGAAGACATGCAGCCCCTCTCCACATATGAGGATTCTGATGCAGAGGAATCCATTCCTTCAGCCTCTCCCGCAGAGGATTTTTCCTTTGGGGAAACCCTGCATACCTTAAGGGAGCATTTCCAACGGGAGAGTCAAGACTACCCACAATCTAAAAAGTGACTCAGTTTCTGGACCTTCCACAACACAGGCCCTTAGCCATTCCCCCCAGTCCTAGATGTGGTGGATGATGTCTTCCTTGAATCCAGCTTGACTTCAGACGCCTTTCCTCCTGCTCTCAAACCCGAGAGGTACTACACAGTCCCTGACTCACACAAATGTCTTTAAAAATCCAACAGCTGACCCGGAGGTCATTACTCAAGGGCCTAAAGGGATTAAAGCAACCTCAGCTAAGAATCCGACTCCCTCAGACAGGGATTCCTGAGCACTGGACAGATGGGGTAAAAAAGTATACAACTCAGCTACTCTTGCAGTCAGAGCACTAAATTGTTAGTTCCATATGCTTAAGTATCAGCAACATATCTTGCAACTCCTTAAAAAAATGTCCTCCTTTCCTGCATGGGCAGAATCTAAAGATTTACAGGACTTAATGCATTCTGCTGGTCAAGTAACTAAACACACTTTGCACTGTGGTTTTGATCCCCTAGAAGCTTCTTGCAGGGCAGCAGTCACCGGATGTGTCATTAGAAGACATGCATGGCTTAAGGAACAACCCCTGCCAGACCATGTCAAATCAAAATTGTTGGATGCACCCTTGCACAAAGATAACTTTGGCACTAAAGCAGAAGTCATCTTAAAAAAGATAGAAGAAAAAGCAAAGTCTATGCAGACTGTACAGGTCCAGCCCCCTTGGTTCTGCAGGCATTTTCCCTCCACGCACTGGTCCTTGCCTGCTCAGAGTAGACAGGTCCAGCCTTGGCCCCATGGAAACAGACCCCATACAGCAGCCCCAGGAGTTGCAGAGATCTAAGCAGTGCACTGCTTCCACTTCAAAACCAGGGAGTTCTAAGCCACCCCCTTATAGTAAGAACTCACAATGACACGCCCCCACCTGACCTCGCCTCTGCCCATCTTCACATAGCCCTAGGAGGAAAACTCTCCTTTCACTCAAGCACCTGGGTCACCATTAGCAAGGACCAATGGGTTCTTAACATAGTGTTTCAGGGGTACAAATTCTCCTTCCACACCCTTCCAATCCCAAAAAGGGTTCCCAGTTCTACCACCAAATCAGTGGGCAGAGGCTCAGAAGCAAATCCATTCCCTCCTCTCCTTGGGGGCAGTTGAGCATATTCCTGCAGAGCAGATAGGCCAGGGCTTCTACTCCAGACTTTTTCTGGTGCCCAGAAAAGAAGGCACTTTGGATCTATCCATTCTGAACACGTTTCCGGTGATCCCAAAATTCAAAAATGTTCACCCTGCAGCAGCTGATACCCATGCTCTCCAAAGACGTCTGGCTAGTCACCCTGGAACTAAAAGAGGCCTACCTCCACATTCCTATCAGGGAGTCCTGCAGAAAATATCTCTGATTCAGGACAGTATCTCAACACTTTCATTTCTCTGCGCTTCTCTTTAGCTTATCTACTGCTCCCAGAGTTTTCACAAAATGCCTGGCTCCGACCATTGCCTTTTGCAGACAAGGAAATATTCTAGACAACTGCCAGGAAAACCTGCTCAAAGACCTGGCCTTTGTAAAAGACCTACTAATCTCCCTAGGGTACACAATAAACGGAAAGAAATCCAAACGGGTACCCACTAAAAGGACAATCTTCCTGGAAGTATGTCTGGACACAACATCCCAGATGGCATGTCTTACACCAGAGAAACAAATTTTCCTATCAGCTTACTTTTCTCAGCTGGCCACCAGGCCCCAACTTTTTGCAAGGAAAATCCTGCAAACCCTGGGGTTCATGGCCTCTTGCATACTCCTCATTCCGTATGCCAGACTGCATATGAGGAAACTTCAGTGGTACCTAAAGAGCCTTTGGTGTCAACACTCCCAAGATGTGGAAACTCTTCTACCTGTAATTCCTTGCCTGAGGAAGGAATTTCTTTGGTGGGCAACAGCATGCTCTCATAACAAGGGACTGCCCTTCTCACCACACCCTGCTGTCCAGACCCTCACCACTGATGCATCAGACTACGCTTGGGGTGCACATCTGGATGGCAGGTGCATACAGGGCCAGTGGAACCCCCAGCAGCACCCCTGCGCATCAGTCAAAAAGAGATGATGGCTGTGCAGCAGGCCTTTGATAGCTTTCAAACCCCTTCTCTCTCCAGGGGTTTTCTGATCAAAGCAGAACACCACTGTGATGTGGTGCATCAACAAGTAGAGAGGGACTCACTCCTACCCCCTGTGCAGGCTGGCCATGACCCTTTGTTTCACAGCCTCTTCCATGCAAATACACATGTTAGCACAATACCTGCCAGGCTCTCTGTCAACTCCCTGGCAGACCAGTTAAGCAGAAAGCTCTTGGACCCCCACGAGTGGCAGCTCAACAGAAACACTTTCTTCCTAATAACTCTGAAGTTGGGAACCCTGGAGGTCGACCTCTTTGCCTCCCACACCAGCCATCAGCTCAACAAATTCTGCACGGGGGAGCATCACTGCATGGCTTGGAAAGTGGATGCCCTGTCGTCCTTCTGGGTCAATCTATCAGTCTGTGCCTTTCCTCCCCTACTCCTCATCCCCAGGGTACTCCTCAAAATAAGGGAGGAAAAAACAAGGACCATTTTCATAGCTCCAGACTGGCCCAGACAGCACTGGTACCCCTTGCTGTGCAGCCCATCCCTGCTGTCTCTATGGAATCTTCCTCGCATTCCAACCCTCCTAACCTAGAGGGAAGGGGAATTAATGCACCCCCAATTGCAGACACTCAATTTGGCAGCTTGGCTTATACCCTAACCCCTGACCAATCTGCCATCCTCAATAAACAGGTTCTGGATGTTAAGCAAGAGGCCAGACGCCCCTAGTACCAGAAAGTCTTGTGCAGATAAATGGAAAAGGTTCTGCACCTGGATCCAGGCTGAAGGAGCCAATACATCACAGCCCTCCATCCCTCTCCTCCTGGATTACTTAGCTGACCTACTACACAATAGTCTCTCTCTCCCCTATAAAAATTCATGTCTGTGCTATTTTTGCTCATTTTCCCACTTGAGCAGCCTCTTTTTTCGCACCCTCTGATTAAACAGTTCCTCAGAAGGACTAGCAACTTGAGGCACCCCAGAAGGGCACCGACATCAGCTTGGGATTTTAACTTGGTCTTGGAAAAGCTCACCCTGCCCTCTTTCGAACCAGCTTCTTCTGCAGAGATAAAATTTCTCTCCTGGAAGACAGCTTTCCTTCTGGCCATCACTTAGCCAGAAGAGTCTCTGAGCTGCAAGCACTCATAGCTGTGGAACCCTTCATCATCTTCCTTGCAGACAGGGTATCCCTCAGAACTAATTCATCCTTCATGTCCAAGGTGGTGTCCAGTGTGGCTCTCAACCAATCCATCCATTTATCCACCTTCTTTCCTAACGCCCAAAACAAGGGGGAAAGGATTCTGCACTCTCTAGATGTGCACAGATAGCTCAGATACTATCTGGACAGGACTAAACCCTTTAAAAAGTCTGATCAATTGCTGGTTAGCTTTGCTTCAGGGGCAGAAGGCAAAGCCATCTCCAAGCAAATCATTTCCAAATGGATAGCACACTGCATCCATTTCGGCTGCAAATAGCATGGCACGCCTTCCCCCAAGGGGGTCAGGGCACACTCTACCAGAGCAGCTTCCACCTCTGCAGCTTTCCTCAGAGGAGACCCCACCAGGGGCATCTGGAGGATGCCACCTGGACATCTGTTCATACTTTTACCAAGCACTACCACTTGTCTCCCTTCTCCAAATCCAGGGCAGGGTTTGCCTCTGCAGTCTTACAGGGCATGCTTGCCAGCCCCTAGTTTCCTGGACTGCCTCCACCTATTTCTTCAACTTTGGGAATCCACCCAAATGTGATGACTGCTACAGTGAAACACTAAGAACAGTACAGTTGTGTACACTTACCATAAATGTAGATGTTCGAGTGTATTCACTGCTGCAGTCCTGGTTACCTCCCGCCTTCTCCTTTTCTCTTTTTCTTCCTTTTTTCCTTGTTCTCCTTTCCTTACAAGGGACATATTTGTATTGATTTTCCACTGGTGGGGTTCTACCACCAGAGCCTGGCCACCTACTTTGGGGGCTCCTGACCGGTTAGTGCAAGAAAAACTGATGTAATGGTGTCTGATGCCTTCCTTTATACCACTAACGACTTGACGTCGGTCCTCAAGTGACAGCAACCGATGCAGAAATTCTAAGTCTGTGGTATTCAGGCCGGCTGAGGGCTACCCTGGCAGGGATAACCCAAATGTGATGACTGCAACAGTGAATACACTCTAACATCTACATTTATGCTAAGTGTACAAAACTGTACTTTCCTGCAAGCCTTGGGGTACATGGCATCTTGCATTCTTCTAATTCCTCTGGCCGGGCTTCACATGAGAAATCTTCAGTGGTACCTAAAGAACCTTTGGTGTCAGCACTCTCAACCTCTAGATACCTCTCTACCTCTGGTCCCCTGTATAAGGACCTAGTTTCTCTGGTGGGCAGGGGCCTGTGCCCAGAACTAGGATCTTCCCTTCACCCTCTACCTAACCGGGCAGACCATTACCACAGACGCCTCAGACATAGCTTGGGATGGTCACCTAGAAGGCAGGTGCACCCATGGTGTTGGAGATGCACAGCACCTTCCCTTACACATCAATCAGAAGGAAATGATGGCAGTACAAAAGGCTCTGACATCCTTCAAACCCAATCTCAAGCCAGGGGTTCTCCTTATCAAAACAGACACCATCACAGTAACATGGTACATAAACAGGGAGGGACCCAATCTTATCCTCTGTGCAGGCTAGCCGTAAACCTCTGGCTGGCAGTCTTTTCCATGGGACTACACCTGATAGCCCAATACCTGCCAGGGATCAACACCACCCTGGCAGACCACGTAAGCAGAAACTTACTGGACCCCCATGAATGGCAACTTCACAGAAAAATCTTTTTGCAAATCACTCAGAAGTGGGGAGCTCCACAGGTGGATCTCTTTGCTTCGCATCCCAACCATCACCTACAAAAATTCTGTACCAAGGACCATCACCACCTAGCATGGAAGGTGGATGCCTTGACCTTCCCCTGGAACACCCCTCTTTGTGTATGCATTGCCTCTTCTGCCTGTTATTCCCAAGGTACTGATCAAAGTAAGGGAGGAGAGACCAAAGGCCATCCTCATTGCTCCAGACTGGCCTAGACAACATTGGTACCGCTTACTGAGCCGCCTGATATTGCAGCCTCCCTGGCAGCTTCCCCTGATCTCAGACCTCTTAACTGGGGGGTGGGGATGCTGCACCCAGACTTGCAGACTCTTAAGCTATCAGTGTGGCTAATACTCTAAAGGCAAACAAGGGGCCCCTGTTAAGCAAACAGGTCCTAGACATTATCACAAAGGCTAAAAGGCCCAGCACCAGAAAATCTTACGCAGGAGAATGAAAAAGATTCTGCTCCTGGAGCCAGTCCATAGTGGGCAATACCTCACAACCTTCCATCCCTCTTATCCTGGACTACCTAGCGGTGCTACTTGATAGTGGCTTGTCCTTCTCCGATCTTAATCAACGCCTCAGCCATTTCAGCTCATTTTGATACAGAACAGCCCTTATTTTCCCATCTTTTGATTAAACAATTCCTCAGAGGGGCTTCTAATATCAGACCTCCCAGAAGGCCACCCGCTCCAGCCTGGCACCTGAATTATGTTTTGGAAAAACTAACTTTACCACCCTTCGAACCTGCTGCTTCAGGAGAACTAAGGTACCTCTCCTGGAAGACTGCTTTTCTCCTAGGTATCACCTCAGCCAGAAGGGTTTCACAACTTCAGGTACTGATGGCCATTAAGCCCTTCATCATCTTCCATGCAGACAGGGTCTCCCTGAGGACTAATCCCTCTTTTATACCCAAGGTGGTATCTGATTTAACTCTCAACCAGGCCATCCACCTACCCACTTTCTTTCCTAACCCTGAAAACAAGGGGGAAAAAATTCTGCACTCACTAGAAGTGCATAGACAGCTCAAATACTATCTGGACCGTACTAAACCCTTGAGGAAAACAGACCAACTACTTGTCAGCTTTGCTCCAGGAGCAGAGGGGAAGCCCAATTCCAAGCAAACTGTTTCCAAATGGATATCACACTGTATCCATTTCTGCTGCAGTTTGCATGGGACCCCCCCCCCAGGCCTATTCAAACCCATTCCACTAGGGCAGCCTCAACTTCCACAGCTTTCCTCAGAGGAGTTCCCACCAGGGACATCCTGGAAGCTGCCTCCTGGACTTCTGTCCATACCTTTACCGAGCATTACCACCTACCTCTGTTTTTTAAGGCTAGGGCAGGGTTTGCCTCTGCAGTTCTGCCAGGCATGCTGGTAAGTGTACAACAGTGAAACATGAAGTACATAGTACAGCTTTGTGCACTTACCGTAAATGTAGATGTTAGAGTGTATTCATTGTTGCAGTCCCGGTTTCCCACCCTCCTTCTCCCTTATATCTTCTTTCTTTAGAGTGACTTAAGTTTCTAACGGTGGCTTTTAGCCACCAGGACCACTTTACCATATTTACTTGGGCCTCTTGACTGGTTAGGGCAAGAAAAACTGATGGAATGGAGTCAGCTGCCTTCCTTTATAGCACTGATGACCTGATGTCAGCCAGCAAGCGACAGCAGCTGATGCAGAAATACATTGACTCTGGTATTCAGGCCGGCCGAGGGCTACCACAGCAGGGATAACCCACAGATGATGACCGCAACAGTAAATACATTTGAACATCTACGTTTATGGTAAGTGTACACAACTTGTACTTTCTCCTGGCTCTGACCCCATTGGGTCCAGAGATCTTACCTTGCTGGCTCCTTCTCTGATCCGAGATGTGGTGCCTTTGTTGTCGGATCCGAAGGTTCCGTATTTGTTTACATTGGATCCGAAGATACAGGTATCTTCGCCTGTGGCATCTGAGTGGAGCTGCACTGAGTGCCTATGAGCTGGATGACTCTTGGAGCCGTAGTGTTGGCTCCAGGTCCGAGGTGTTGGAGTAGACTCTGAAGTTGTCAGAGCAGTGTCTTCCCCTCAGAGTCTCTGCGTTAGACAGCTTGGCTCCATCTCCCTCTTGGAGTGCTCTGCCTTCGGGAAGGAAGGAACTTATGGCCCATAAGCATGTACTTTCAGAGCCATTGGTTTCTTCTCTCCAGGTTATTCAGCATTCAAGGTTGTGGAGAGAGTTCTCTATATCCCTAGAGCTGGAACTTATGCACTTTCCTCTTGCCCATTCTTCTCTGCATCTTGAGCCTTATTCATCCCTGCCACAGGGACATCTAGCCCAAGTTAGTCAGCAGGTTACCCATTGGGGTATACTAATTTCTTCTGACACTTCTCTGGGACATCCCATCGAAGAAGTTCCCAGGAAGAGAAAGTGCAAAAGGAGACACTTAGACTGTCCTCAAGAGTCCCTCAGTGACGCTACCAATTTTGATGAAGGGGAATGGTCCCCAAGATCACCACCTGACGACATCTTGTTTGGAGACTTTGTTGAACTCCTAAAGCAAAGCAGTGTGGTTGGTCTCCCATCAGCCCTTCTTAAGAGGAGTCTGTATTCCTGGTGGCTTTTGATGCTGGCCTGTCTACCTCCTAGGTGACTCCACTCGCTGATGAGCTTATTGATTCCATCTCTCAGCGGAGGTGGAAGGAGCCTGATACTGTTGAACCAATACCCAAGAGATCAGACAAGATCCTGGCACCACCTAAGAAAAGCGTCCATTGGAGCAGAGGAATGCCAGTTGATGCCATGGGCATAGCAGCAGCCACCAAGAATGAACTTGCAGAGCAGAGTTCCTCTCTCTACACTCCTAACGGGTACCCTGGGGCGTTGGACAGATTTGGGAAGTGTGTTTATGCTTCAGTGAGATTTGCCCTTCAATTGCCAAACTACCTGGCACATTTCACAGGACTCCAGAGGGATTTGATTAAAGAACTTTCCATATCTCTGTCTGGGACCTTACATCCAAGGCTGAGAGCACTGTTGCCTCATAGTTGGCTACCCTTCATTCCATTTCTAATTCGTCCATGAGACTGATCTCACATGCAGCAGAAGGTACCTGACAGACTGTGGGTTCAGGTATTTCCATCAGGACGCACACCTGATGCGCTTGTGTGACTTGCAGAACCTTTCAGAGTTTTCTTTGACGGAAGTTCCCTATTTGGCTGTAAAGTGAAAGACGCACTCTTCAGGTGTCAGCAGGAAGGTAAAACCTTGCCTGATGTGGGAGTACATTTTTTGACCCCTCAACCAAAATTTTTTTTAAGAATCAACCAGGAGGTCAGTAGATGTGGTTCGGGAAATCTCAGGGTTCCTTCCAAGATCCACATGGAGATAGTTCCCAGAGAGGCAGAGTGATAACTAATGATAGATGTCACCCTCATGGCAGACTGGGTCTGCAAAACTAAGAGTAGCGAGATTCTTTTGTGATCCTACCAGCATACCTGAAGGTAGGCCCAACTGTCCTCCTCTGGAGGTAGTCTGGGGTTGTTTATCCCTGCACCGGAGAGCCTGGTTAAAAATTTACAAATAATTTATGGGTGCAGAGGATAATATTCAGAGGTTACAGTGGATATTAAAGTTTACACACCCCTCTTAAAATGCCATGTTTTGTGATTTAAAAAAAGAGACCGCAATAAATCAATTCAAAACTTTTCCCACCTTAATGTGACATATAGCATGTACAATTCATTTGAAAAACAAATCTTTTAGGGGAAAAAATGTAAAAAATAAAAAGTGTACACTACGCTGGTTGCGTAAGTGTGCACACCCTTAAAGTAATACTTTCTTGTGAGTGCACACCCTTAAACTAATACTTTGTTGATGCACCTTTTGGTTTAATTCTAACCTTGTCTTCTTTGGTAGGAGTGTGTCAGCATGGCACATCTTGACTTGGCAATATTTTCCCATTCTTTCCTTGCAAAAGCACTCCAAATCTGTCAGATTGCGAGGGCATCTCTTGTGCACAGCCCTCTTCAGGTCACCCCCACAGATTTTCTATTTGATTTAGATCTGGGCTCTGGCTGGGCCATTCCAAAACTTTAAATTTTCTTCTGGTGAAGCTATTCCTTTGTGTTACTGTGTTATCAGTTCTGTCAGGGTATAAATGTTTTTGCTGTAGCAGACTTTCTAACTAAAACTCAAGTGGAGGTGTTACGATAGAGATTAACGATAGTTATGAGACCTGTGATTATTGCATGTTAAATAGCACCAATAGACAACCCTGGAACAGATAACAATTGTTGGAGTGTGTAGACCACCAAAGTCAAGTGCAGATGACCTAGAAGAATTCAAACATTTCTTGCACAAAACACAGGAGGGAAGAATAATAGCTGGGGACTTAAATTTACCAGAAACAGACTAGAATAATATTGATTCAACAACATTAGTAAGGAAATTATTCACAACATATATTCAGGAACAACAATTGCTTCAGAGTGTAAAAACACCTACCAGGGAACGGAACATACTAGACATTGTTTGTATTCCTATAGAAATTATTGTCACTTTAAGGCAAGTTTTACCACCGTTGATGTGCAGTGATCATGGGATTATAAAGCTTAATTTAATTTGTTGCAGGATAATTCTGCCAAACTGAAATCTAAACCAATGCACAGGAGGTAAATTACATATTATGTGGAAGCAAAACTGTCGCTATGTAAAACTAACTGGAGTGATGTGTTCAGTAGAAAAACTCCAGATGGAATAATGAAGTTTTGAAAGAGAAATTGAGTGCAAAAGAAACAAAATGTTTAACATCAGGATCTAGACGTACAACATCAGGGGGGATACATTTCCATACGAACAAGATAATTGATTAAGGTGAAAGACAAAAATATAACTGATGAAAGATAGGTCGAACTGTAACTTTGAAAACTGAAATAAACAAGCTGGCAAACAAATTAAACATAGAGTGAGACAAGATCAAGAACAATTTGGAGAAAATTTATATAACGATATTGAGCATAATAGGAAACCTTTTATAGGTACACAAGATGTGGAAGGAGTAAAGACATACAAATTGATAAACTGTGCAGATTCTAAAATTTATTCTTGGACACAGCAGATTATAGTGACGTCCAGGTGTAACCTCAGATACTGGAATCAAATTAGATTATATTGAAAGAACTGGGCAAACTTGATCCAAACAAAGCACAGGGAGGACATGGAATTAGTAACAGTGACCTGAGAACACTTCAGCAAGAACTTACAGTACCATTATATTTATTAACTAGGTTATATAAATATGGGGAGGTTCCTCGAGATTAGAGACATGCACTTCCCCTGCCTTTAAGAGAAAGGGGAGTAGGACAAGCCCAGTCATATAGACCCTTAAGTCTAATTTCATATTGTGGAAAAATGGAGAAGGTAATATTGGGTAACTTATTGTCAGAGTTGGATAGAACCATATGTCAGCATGCATATGTTGAAAATAGATCTATTACTCACCTGTAACATGATGAATCATAATATAATAGCTGTGAATGAAAAGTTGTGCTATGATGTAATTTATATAGATTTAACTTCAGCATTTGACAGGGTCATACACAAACCCCTGATCAGTAAATTTAGTACAACTAGGTATCGATGTACTCTGATAATATGGATAGCTGCATGGCTTACAAATAGGACATGGCAAGTATTATACAGCAACTGGACAGGTGAAACCCTTTGGTATAGTCAGGATGTCCCACAGGGCTCTGCCCTAGGCCCTTACTTGTTTAGATTGTATCTTTCAGACCTAACTTTTTCTTCTGAGGTGCTCTACAGTCTATATGCAGATGACCTGAAATTGGGTAAACTGATTACTTGTGTTACAGATAAGGCATGTCTACAAAAGAACTTGTCTAAATGATAATTTGGGCACAGGAGAATAAATAATATGGTGATAACTACATCAAAAATGAAGCATGAGATTTGGGAGACAAAAACTGAAAGGTGAATATTTAATACAGCACACAGTGATTGAAACTGTAGACTCATTTAAGGACCTGGGTGTATGGGTAGAGCCAGCTATGAATTGTTTTAATCATATCAACCAGTTGGTTAATGATAGTCATAGAACTGTAGGTTGTATAAAAAGATTTATAAAATCTAGGAAATCGGAAATGAAGGCAGATCGTTAGTTACGTTAGACCCAAAGTTGAGTGTGGAATAACAATATGGAAACCTTATAAGAAAACAAAGCATGAGTAAACTAGAAAAAGTACAGCGGAAATATACCAAGGGCATCCATGTATGTGAAAATTTAAGTTATTATGAAAGACTGAAATATCTTGACTTGTACAATGTCTCTTACGGATATCTAAGAGGAGATCTTATTCAAGTATACAGGGCATTTATAGACCGCTACCTCTGAGAATGTTTTGGGTTATCGAAAAGTACTATGGAATCATCAGGCAACCTATGTAGACGATTCTATAGGAATGAGAAGTCTACTAACTGGTTCTCTGAGAGAGCAGCTGATGCATGGAATGGACTACCAAATTACATTAAAGCAAGTACTAGTTCAGATATTTTTAAGATCAGCCTAGACACTTGTTATGGGAACAAGTGATCTGAAGTAGATGTCCTTCATGGATGCATCTGCAGTCATAACAAATGGGTTGTCCTATCGTCAGGCAGCCCTTCGGTCATCCGGATTCCAAAGTCTGGGTCCGGCTTCGGCTGATGTCGCACTTCACCCGACGTCATCTCTGCTGGTCTTCAGGTATAAAGGCATCAGCCGATGCCATTTTCCTCAGTCTTTCTTGCCGCGTGGCACCCGAAGCAGAAGCTGTTCGCAAGTGCCGGTCGGTCAGATCCAGAGATTACTACTACCGAATACTACTTCGAAGACTTCTAAAAGCTAAGTACTCCGTTGGGGACTCTTTCTTGCCTCAGCCGATGTCAGAAAAAGTCAATAACTGTTTAACTTGTGGGAAACAAATACCTCATAAAGATTTCCACTCTTACTGTCTGCCTTGCTTAGGCCCAGACCATGACGTAGCAGCCTGTTCGGCCTGTGCTTCCTTCAACCGACGAACGCTTAGGCGTCGGTCGGAGTTTGCTGAACAGTTTTTCGGCTCAGATTTTGCATACATTATGCCGTCGGATCCTCCGACTACCCAAATTGTTAAAAAACGCAAAGAAAAAGACCGACACTCGCGGTCCGCGGTTTCGGCTGAAACCACGGTTAAGCAAGCCGCGAGTGTCTCGGTTTCGGCCGAAACCGAGAAATCCGGTCAATCTTCAGCCGAATCCATGACTACTACTGAGGCCCCTGCTACCTTAGTTGAATCTGCCTCAGAAATTTTACCTACAACTGTGGTTCCTAGTGATTTATCAGACACCATCCCTTTGGATGTCTCTACACCAGCACGTGGTGCTGCTAGGCCTCCTGCAGCCATGTCTATTAAGGCCTTTGCCAGGGCTAAAGCAGCCAAATCTGTTAAATCAGTGCCTGTTAAGCCCCCCTCACACAGGCCCACTTCAAGTTCACAAATGCTTACTCTGGCAGAAGATTTAATATCCTTAATTAGGGGATCCCAATCTCACCCAGACAGGACCTCTCAGCCCCCAGAAAAGAGACCTAGAGCAGAGCTCCCCGAGCCAGTGTCCTCTGATGATTCTGCGGATGACTCTGACATTACAGACCAGCCAGAGGCTCCTTTTTCTACTTATGAAGATTCCGATGCTGAAGAATCCATTCCAGCTGCCTCTCCACCAGAGGAATTTTCCTTTGGGGAAACCTTACATGCCATGAGAGAACAATTCCAATGGCAGGGACAAGATTTCTCAGATTCAAGAAAAAGGCTTAGGACTTTTCTGCACTTACCACAACATAGGCCCTTAGCTATACCTCCTGTACTGCCTGTTGTGGACGATGCATTTAATGATGTTTGCACTGCTCCTGATTCTTTACCTCCAGGCCCTGCCAAACCAGATAGATTTTACAGGGTGCCAGACACTCATCACCACCTATACAAGGCCCCACTTGCAGATCCCGAAACTATATCCCAGGGGCCTAAGGCAGTAGCCTCGACCACAGCAAAAACCCTATTCCTTCTGAAAGGGAATCCAGGTCCTTAGAGAGATGGGGAAAAAGTTTACACGTCTGCTACTCTCTCAGCTAGAGCTTTAAACTGTCAGTTTCATATGATCCAATACCAAGAGTTTATGCTTGATCAGTTAACTAAAAACTGTCCTCTGATGAATCCTTAGATAAGAAATATGTATTAGAAATGGTGAATAACATCCAACAGGTTAGTAACCATTCCTTAAAATGTGGCTATGATGCACTGGAGGCTTCATTTAGATCAGCCATGACTGGCACAGTGATAAGAAGGCATGCATGGTTGAAAGAACAGGTCTTACCGGATCATGTTAAAGCAAAGCTGTTAGATGCTCCTATGGATAAGGCCAGTCTATTTGGTACACCTGCCCAGCAAGTAATGAAGAAAATGGAAGAAAAGGCAAAATCTGTACAAACAGTTAAAGATTTCTTACAGGTTCAGCCCCAAGGTTTAGCAGGAACTGGCCTGCCAAAATTGGTCCTTTCCAGACTCCACAAAATCCCAAAGGGGCAGGAATAGACGCTCTAGAGGCAGAAATCAATCCAGAGGAGGTGCCTACAGAGGACGACAGTGGCAAGGCAATAACCGAGGCACAGACACAACCACTGCCACTGCAACAGGACAATCACAGTGACTTGGCTCTGACACCGCCTACCAGGGAGCAAATAGCAGCACCTTTAGGCGGAAAGTTAGCCTTATTTTCAAAAATTGGCACTATATCACAAAAGACAAGTGGATTTTGCAAACCATAGACCAAGGCTACGGTTCCACTTCCACACCTTACCAGTAAAAGAGGAATGCCAAACCTACCTCCAAATCAAAAATAGAAGCTCTACAGCAGATAGCGGAATTAACAAAGATGACAGCTGTGGAAAGAGTACCAATAACAGAACAGGGCAAAGGATTCTACTCCAGACTCTTCCTAGTACCAAGAAAGAGAAAAGTTGGAGACCTATTCTCGACCTGTCCGTCTTAAACACATACATCATTGTCCCAAAATTCAAAATGCTGACCCTACAGCAACTTCTTCCCATGCTGGGCAAGGAGTGTTGGCTGGTAACTCTAGATCTCAAGGAGGCATACCTGCACGTCCCCATTTGACCAAATTGCAGAAGATACCTCAGATTTCTTGCAGGATCAGAGCATTATCAATTCTCAGCATTGCCCTTTGACTTATCTACTGCCCAGAGTATTCACAAAATGCCTGGCATCAGTAATCGCTCACTGCAGACTACAGGGAATCCAAATTTATCCATACCTGGACGACTGCCTGTTACAAGCGGACAACAAAAGCAAGCTGACAACAGATTTACAAAGGGTCATTTACTTGCTACAAGCCCTGGGATACACAGTCAATTTACAAAAGTCAAGGCTGATTCCATCCCAAACAAGAACATTCTTGGGCGCGGACTTGGACACAGTAAAACAAATGGCATTCCTAACTTCAGAAGAGCAAACAGAACACACCCGTTACTTCTTGGCATTAACAAAGCAGAACAAACTAACAGCAAGAAAAGTTCTGCAGGCCTTGGGCTTCATGGCATCATGCATAATCTTGGTCCCACATGCCAGACTGCATATGAGAAAGCTACAGTGGTACCTAAAGAATTTATGGTCTCAGCACAGGCACAGCTTAGAAACAGAAATCCCACTAATCCCATGCCTAAAACAGGAGTTCCTATGGTGGGCTCAAGCATGCCAGTCAAACCCAGGCTTACCCTTCCACAACTTTCGAGCAAGCCAAACCATCACAACGGACGCCTCAGACCTAGGATGGGGGCACATGCTGGACAAATGCATACAAGGATTGTGGACTCAAGACCAGCTGCACCTGGACATAAACCAAAAAGAAATGCTGGCAGTAAAACTGGCAATCCAAAAATTCAGACCATTCCTCAAAGAAGGCCATTTGATGATAAGGACAGACAACACCACAGTCATGTGGTACATCAACAAACAGGGAGGCACTCATTCATACCCCCTATGCAGAATGACTTTGGATCTTTGGAATCTGGCTCTCAGCTACAACATCCAGTTACAGGCAATATTTGTGCCGGGAAAAGAGAACACACTAGCAGACATGTTAAGCAGAACCACCTCGGATGCTCACGAATGGATGCTACACCCAGACATCTTCAAGGCCATCACAAAGAAATGGGGAATGCCACAAATAGATCTATTCGCATCCCCACTCAATCACCAGCTCAAAAAAGTTTGCACAAGGACATTCCACCCACTTGCATGGAAGGTGGACTCTCTATCCTTCAGCTGGAAAGGCCTGACAGCATATGCATTTCCACCTCTTCCCTTGATGCACAAGGTACTACTGAAAATCAGAGGAACGTCCAAGGATAATCCTGATAGCTCCAAATTGGCCAAGACAACACTGGTACCCACTGCTGAGGAGCATGTCTCGGGAAAGAATGTGGTCAATACCCCTGATGCCTTTGATGTCAACTCAGAACAACTACAACATCATGCATCCAAACCTAAAAACCTTGCAACTGACTGCCTGGAACATCACATAGCAGCAACTAACCCAGACCTTTCCCAAAGGGTTAAAGACATTATCCTTGAAGCCCGCAGACCTTCAACAAGAAGGAACTATGCAGGAAAATGGAAAAGGTTTGTCATTTGGAGTACTGAAAGAGGAAAAGATGTGTCGAACATAGATATTGCAAACATTCTGGAGTACTTGGCAGAGCTTCTACATACAGGCCTGTCCTATTCCTCCATCAAGATACATGCATCAGCTATTTCAGCAGAATACAGCTTCGATCCACCTGTCTTTTCGCATCCTCTACTCAGGCAGTTCCTCAGAGGGATCAAGAATGTAAAACCTCCTAGGAAACCACCATTACCAGCATGGGACTTGAACTTTGTGCTAGAAAAGTTGACACTCCCTCCGTTTGAACCAGCAGCAACAGCAGATCTGCAACACCTGTCATGGAAAACTGCTTTCCTACTGGCAATTACCTCAGCAAGGAGGGTTTGAACTACAGGCCTTAATGGCAGTGCAACCCTTCCTAATCTTCCATCAAGATAGGGTGTCCATGAGAACTAATCCTATATTTATGCCTAAGGTGGTATCCAGAGTGTCTTTAAACCAGGCAATCCACCTACCTACCTTCTTTCCCAATCCACAGAACAGGGGAAAGACTGCTGCATACCTTGGATGTACATAGGCAGTTACGCTACTACCTGGACAGAACCAAAAGTAACAGAAAAACTGACCAGCTTTTAGTAGCCTATGCAACAGGAAGGGAAGGAAAAGCAATTTCCAAACAGACAATCTCCAAATGGATAGGAAATTGCATAAGATTCTGTTACTCCTACCATGGAAAACCAATTCCACAGAACATAAGACCTCATTCTACAAGGGCTACAGCCACTACTACAGCTTTCTTACGAGGAGTGGCAACCAAGGACATTATTGAGGCGGCTACTTGGACCTCCGTGCATACATTTGCTAAGCATTATAATTTACCTCTATACTCTAGATCCCGAGCAGGGTTTGCCACTGCTGTACTGCAAGGGATCCTAACTACACCATAATTTTTCTTCCTCCACCCCTAGTTTGGCTATGGTATTCTACCCATTTGTTATGACTGCAGATGCATCCATGAAGGACATAGTACAGTTTTGTACCTACCATAAATGTAGATGTCGAACTGGATAGCATCTGCAGTCAGATTACCCACCCTCCTTCCCTCTGTGGTACTCCTAGGGTATTTACCCTCCTAATAGCTAGCTGGGGGGGGGGGGGTCTCTTATGGTGTATTTGTTTGTGTATATGTACATACATGCTTATTTTTTGTTTGCCTTCTACCTTGTTTGGAAACATTGGCATTTATCCAAAATTTAGCCTTCCAAGAGGGCAACTGGCATCTGGGGCAAGAAACACTGAGGAAAATGGCGTCGGCTGATGCCTTTATACCCGAAGACCAGCAGAGATGACGTCGGGTGAAGTGCGACATCAGCCGAAGCCGGACCCAGACTTTGGAATCCGGCCGACCGAAGGGCTGCCTGACGACAGGACAACCCATTTGTTATGACTGCAGATGCTATCCAGTTCGGACATCTACATTTATGGTAGGTACAAAACTGTACTTTACTTCATTTGCTCTGCAACCTGTGGGTATCTGATCCGAGCCGGCAGCTTTCCAAGCTACAAGATCCGAGCTCCTAGCTCCTCCACCTACCCATAATCCCCTGCTATGTGCTACATTACCTCAGATCGTTTTTTGCCGCGGCTGAAGCAGCTACTTTTGAAGAGCTCCTTGACTTTTTGGTGAGATTGAACCTTTTTCTTTTTTCTGTTAAAAAAAAAAAAAAAAAAAAAAAAATCTTTTTCGTGTGTGTGTATAGTTTTTTTTTCTGGGTTAGTTAGCGATAGTAGTTAGATACCTTTGTTCCCCCTTTCTAACTAGTTTTTCTGTTAGTTCCCGCCTTTCACCCTCCCCCCTCTTAGTGTTTGGGTGTGTTTTGGTGTGAGTGGTGTTATGGCTGAAGGGCCTAAGGCGGTGTTCTCAAAATGTACTGAGTGTGGCCATAAGCTTTCGCCGGCGGATGGCCACACTCAGTACGTTTTATGCTTGGGGGCGGCCCACTTGTCATCGGCCTGCACAGTCTGCGCGGCCTTTAATCCCCAAGCTATTAGGGACAGGAAGAATAAGCTGATCCTGGCGGGCTTGTTGCCTCAGGAATCAGCTTCTTCTTCCTCCCCCTCTCAGGCACAGGCTGTCTCCACAGCCCTCGTGCCTTCTGGGCCCCCGACTCAACCTGGGACTCAACCTCCCTCTTTGGGTTTGAGTTCGGGGGATTCAGGTGCCTCCACTACGGTGGAGAAAAGACACAAGGACAAGGGACACAAGTCCCACAAAAGGCGGGCTGAGACTCAACCCTCAGCCCCGCCGTCCAAGCTGGCTATGTCTCCCTCGAGTGGCTACGGATCCTCCCCCTCTCGGCTCCGTTCACCTCGTTTTTCTCCAGAGCTGGAGGAGGAGGATCGGTCTCCCTCGAGGTCGTCGAGGCGACCCTCCCGGCCCGCCTCGATGACTTCTTCAAGATCAACCAGAAGCCTCACTGAAGCAGATATTCATCGGATGATGCGCCAATTCATCCAGACCCAAATGCAGATGGGGGGTGCTCTTGCCTCCCCCCCTCTGGGGGGGGTGCGCCCCCCATATTTGCTCAGATTACTCCTTCTCCGACCCGTTTTCGGGTCTCGGAGTTATCGGATCCGGACCCTTTCGGAACTGGGGATTCGTCGGCGCCGATAGCTCCGGTCGCTTCGATGCTGACTGTGCCTTCGAGTCTGTCGGATCCGAGCTCTCGGGGCCGAGGGCTGAGCATCGGATCCGGGGGAGCTGGTGTGTCTTCGGCTCCGTTGGGTTCGGAGCACACCTCTCTCTTGGCTCCGGCTGCATCGGCTCTGACCCCGATCCCTACCTCGGAGCCGAGGAGATTGCTCTCGGAGCCTGGCGAGAGTAGCTCTCCTTCGGCTTTTGAGGTTGTGGAGAGAGGGTACTGTAGAGGACCTCCAGGTCCCCGGTTCGGGCGTCGGATCCTCCCGTACCCCTGCTGCATGTGGGTCTATCCTCCATCATCCGACCATTGGGACAGCCTGCTCAAGCCCTCCAGTTGGTTCCCTTAGAGGAACAGGACCCCGTTGACGAGCCCTCTTTGGACAGTCCCACCGAGGAGGTCCCTCGAAAACGTCGGTGCAAGAGGAGACACCTGGACTCCCCCAAGTCCGTTACAACCGACACGGATTTAGATGAAGGGGAAGGTTCCCCAAGGTCACCCCCCAAGGATGTCTCCTTCGGCGACATCATGGAAATGTTGTGGATTAGAGGGGGGTGGTCTGCCCAAAAACTTTCCGCAGATGAATCCGTGTTCCTGGATGCGTTTGAGGCAGGCCCTTCTACCTCCTGGGTGTCCCCCCCCCCCCCGGCTGACCCCCTAGTAGACCTCATTACTACCAGGGCGTGGAAGGAGCCTGACACCGTGGAGCCTATCCCGAAGCGACCAGACTAGATCCTTAGCCCCCCAGTGGATAGATTGTCTTGGGCCAAGGGAACCCCCGGGGATGCCATGCTGGTGGCGGCTGCCACAAAGAGGGAACTCGCGCAGGAGAGTTCTTCAGTTCACCCTCCAGATAAGGAATCTCGGGCACTGGACCGCATTGGGAAGCGGATGTTTAGTTCAGCGACCTTTTCTGTAAGGGCGCTGAACTATATGGCACATACCATTAGGCTGCAACGAGACTTAATTAAGGAATGTGCTGCAGCCCCCCCGGAGTCCATGTCGGTCGAGGACAAAAAAGGTTTTCTCGACTCGTATGGCCACTCTGAAATCCATCTCTAACACGTCCATGCGTCTACTCTCCCATGCCACGGAGGGAGCCGCTAGGGCCAGCGGAGCCGGTGTCGTCTTGCGACGTCACTCCTGGCTCCATCTTTGAGATTTCGCGGATCCCTTCAAGGCGTCCTTCGCGAATGCACCCTTTGACGGATCTTCGCTCTTCAGCAAGACCGTTCGCGAGACGCTGGTCCAAAGTGAGAAGGATGGGAAGACGCTGTCTGCCATCGGGGTCCGCTTCTCTAATCCCCAACGATCCTTTTCTAGGAATCGGAGGGGACAAAAGAAGCTGTGGTTCCGTAAGTCCCAGCAATCCCATCCGGCTTCGGACCCCTCGTCCTCTAGAGGCAGAGGAGGACAAGGAGGACGCCGGCCCAGAGGCAGAGGGGGACCGCATAATTTCGGGTCCAGGGAACCCTTCCCGGATAGACCCGCGCAGCAGCCCTGAGGGCTTACCCGGCTGTCCCTCTCTGGAGGCAGTCGGGGGGCGGTTGTCGGAGCACCTGTCAAACTGGGAGTCCATTACGACAGATCGATGGGTGCTCCGCATCATATCCAGAGGTTATACCATCCCCTTCATAAACCACTCTCCCTCGACCAGACACCTCCCCGATGTTCCACCCAATCGAAGGGAGGCAGCAGCTTCAGAAATCCTGAAGTTGCTAGAAAGAGCCATCCAGCCCGTCCCCCCAGACCAGTCCGGATTGGGTTATTACTCCAGATTCTTTTTAGTGCCAAAAAAGACGGGGGACCTAAGACCCATTCTAGACCTCTCCGCTTTGAACCGGTTCATTCCCAAAGAAAAATTCCGGATGGTCACCCTCCAATCTATTCTCCCCATTCTGCGGCAGAACGACTTGATGTGCTCGATGGACCTCAAGGATGCGTACTACCACATCTTGATGGACAGACGATCCAGAAGGTTTCTCCGCTTCCAGCTGGAGCCAGTCATTACCAGTTTAGGGTTCTCCCGTTCGGCCTCACCTCAGCCCCCAGGGTGTTCACAAAGGTCATGGCAGTGGTTGCAGCCCACCTGAGACTTCAGGGCATTCAAGTCTTCCCGTACCTAGACGACTGGCTCCTTACCGCCACCAACAGGCATCGGCTCTGCCTGGCAAGAGATTATGCTCTGACCCTTGCATAGAGCTTAGGCATCTCTGTAAACCTCCAGAAATCCTCTCTTTGCCCCGTACTGGTCCTGGAGTTCATAGGGGCCAAGTTAGATACCCGCATTTCTCGAGCTATGCTAACTGCGGACAGGATAAACAGCTTGTCGTGTCAGGTGCTAATTCTTCTTCAAAGCCCGGCCCCGGAGGCGGAATTAGTTCTGAGGGCACTAAGATCTATGGCAGCAGCGATCAATCTCGCCCTTCACGCGTGTCTCCGAATGAGGATTCTGCAGTGGACCCTTCAAGTTCAGTGGTCCCTGCTACTCCATCCGTTGAATACTCCGATTCCCCTGAGCAGAGTTTGCAGGCACTCCCTTCTTTGGTGGCTCCACGCCCCAGAGCTGAAGGAAGGGAGACCTTTTGTTGTCCCCCCCCCCCCAAGCCACGCTGACCACGGACGCTTCTCGCCTCGGGTGGGGGGGGGCATTGTTCGGGCAGAACCGTCCAAGGCACATGGACTCCCCTGGAGACCGCTTTGCATATCCGTGTCCTAGAGATGAGGGCGGTGCTTCTAGCGTTGCAAGCTCTCCACAACCTTCTACCTCTGGGGACTACTGCAATCCAGTCAGACAACATGTCAGTGGTCTGGTACATAAACAAGCAAGGAGGAACCAGGTCCTACCCATTTTGCCGGGAGGCTATGAGAGTGTGGGAATGGGTGATATCCACCAACCGCTTTCTGGTAGCAACACACATTCCGGGTCGGTCCAACATTTTGGCGGACAAACTGAGCAGAGTGATTCTCACTCCGTACGAGTGGTCTCTCAATCCATCAGTTGCGAAGCAGATCTTCCGCAAATGGGGTTGGCCTTGCTGCGATCTTTTTGCTTCTCCCTTAAACACAAAATGCAACGAGTACTTCGCAATACTTCCCCCGAAGGGGAGAATCCCAGAGACGCTCTAGTCCATGCTTGGCCGTCCGGTCTACTTTATGCCTATCCACCCCTTCCGCTCATGACCAAGTTCATACAGAAAGCCCGTCGGTTGGGGAGCAGAGTTATCCTCATAGCCCCATTCTGGCCTCGCCAGATCTGGTTCCCGTACCTGCGGTCTCGCAGTGCATCTCCGCCATGGATACTGGATCCCATTCCAGACCTGATTTCACATCCGGCGGGATTACAACCCCCGAACCTGGTGAACCTCAAGCTTGCAGCTTGGTTGCTCCAGTTCCACTGATGGCTAGGACTCCCGGTATCTCATCTCCTGTTAAAGCCATTCTAGTCGCAGCACATAAGCCGACTACTAGGAAGATTTACTACAGCAAATGGAAAAGTTTCTCTGTCTGGGCTAAAGATAGAGGCCTGGATCCATTTACAGTTCCTATTCCTACTATTCTAGACTTCCTGTCTCTGATATTCCGACAAGGAGCAAGTGCTTCAACAGTTAAGGTGCAATTGGCAGCCATCTCCCATTTCCATGTGGGAGACGGACTAGGATCTTTGGCTTCTACAAAATTATGTAAAACCTTCTTACGGGACATTCCTCTTGAAGCCTCCGGTGAAAGTGGTGGTGCCTCCATGGTATTTGGCCTTAGTCTTACAAGCCTTGACAGGCCCACCCTTTGAACCCGCGGCTTCGATTCCATTAAAGTTCTTGTCCTGGAAAACAGCCTTTTTGGTGGCCATTACTTCAGCCAAAAGGGTGTCAGAACTTCAAGCCCTTATGTATGAAGCATCCTTATCTCATTTTTCATAAGGATAGAGTGTTCCTCAGGACTAATCCGTCGTTCTTACCTAAGGTGGCTTCGGAGTCAAATATCAATCAATCAATAAACTTGCCCGTGTTCTTCCCAAACTTTCAGAATAAAGGAGAATACACATTGCATAAATTGGATGTGCACAGACAACTGCGTTTCTACCTGCACAGGACTAAGGATTTTCGCAAGTCGGACCAGTTGTTCGTGTCATTTGCTAAATCAGCCATGGGTAAGGCCATTTCCAAAGTGACTGTAGCAAATTGGATTTGTCAATGCATAGTCCACGGGTACTTATCTGCAGGCAAACCAGTTCCTACAGGAATTCACACTCACTCTGAGGGCTGTGGCCACCTCTGCAGCCTTCTGGTCTAGGATCCCCTTGGATGACATATGCTCTGCAGCTACCTGGTCCTCTTCACATACGTTTATTTCTCACTATAAGTTGGATATGGTATCGAGAGGTAGGGCTTCCTTTGGCTCTGCGGTGCTTCGGAATATCCTTCCATAGGCCGCCCAGGGTTTCTCCCTAGGTAGCTGGGGACTCTGTCCCACAGGTTGCAGAGCAAATGAAGTAACTACTTCAGATAAAGAAGTTATGTACTCACCATAACGTTCCATCTGAGTAGGTACTTCATTTGTCTGCAACTGACCCCCCCCCTGCCATCCCCCGAACCTTTTGGGATTCCTGATCACCAAAGAGATCTTGTTCTGCTTTAGGACAGTTTATCTGGTGTTACTTCCTCTATCGAAGGTAGGAGTTGTGTAAGAGGCAAAAAATTCGATCTGAGGTAATGTAGCACATAGCAGGGGATTATGGGTAGGGGGAGGAGCTAGGAGCTCGGATCTTGTAGCTTGGAAAGCTGCCGGCTCGGATCCGAGATCGGATTCGATACCCATAGGTTGCAGACAAATGAAGTACCTACTCAGATGGAACGTTATGGTGAGTACATAATTTCTTTTTTTGGTATATTGGCAAGCTAGAATGGCATTCATGCCCATGCCTGAAATATTTGTATGTGTATGTTACACCTGTTGGGCATTCACAGACAATTACATTTTTACTTGCATAGAACAAAAAAAAAAAAAAAAAAAAAAACGGAGCAACCGTTTGTATCTTTTTTGGATTCAAAATTTGGCAAATCAGTCTCTAAAGTAACATTAGCTAAGTGGTTGACTGTGTTAACTTCATTTATAATAAATTGGGCATGTCCTTACTCAAAACACCAAGAACACATTCCGCAAGATCTGTGGCGGCTACTTCAGCTTTCCTGTCCAGAGTTTCTCTTGGTATTTGTGCAGCCACAACTTGGGTTAGTCCTCATACTTTTATTGCTCATTACGAACTAGATCTTGTCTCTAGGGGCAGAGCAGCTTTTGGTTCAGTGGTACTCAGGAATATTCTTTCTTACAGGCCTCCTGGGGTTTAAGTAGTTGCAGACTTCATCCCAAGAGTTGAGGAACAAATGAAAATTGGCAACATCAGATAAGAAGTTATGTACTCACCATAACATCCCATCTGTGTTGTCCATTTTCATTCAACTGCCCTCCCACCAACTCCTTCCTAACCTTTCTTTTGAAAGGATGATGGATGCTGATGGAACCTTGTTCCTTTCCTTAAGTCTCAGTTTTTGCTGGTTACCTTAATATTTGTATTCCCTGGCAATGGTCTGTGGATATAAAGGGCAGCTAGCATGATCTGAGTTGTTAGGCACTAGATCGTTATGGGAAAGGGAGGAGCTCGAACTCTTTCAGTGATCCATGAGCTAGTAGAAGCAGCCGGGTTGGATCCAAGGATTGGATCAGAACCCAGGAGTTGAGGAAGAAAGAAAATGGACAACACAGACGGAACATTATGGTGAGTACATCACTCCTTTTTATTGCTTGTTCTCTATGCTGTCCTTACAATTACAGTGACGTATTTTGTATTCTGCTTTAAATATTGCAGCAAGTGTATGTTAAGTAAGATCTGATGCAGCTTAGCACAGTTACATTTACTGAATCAGGAAGATGGCCAAGTAGGAGTCATAATTGGGAAACGTTGTTGTTACTTTGGCCTTTACTGAGTTACCCTCCTTTTTTGATATTCATGAATGTTATTTTGAGACTTGCCTAGAGCAGTTTCATTCATTGGAGTCTTGACTTCTACTCCTTATGCCTTTAGGAGGAGTTGCACCTATTTCCTTTTGCCATGGTTAAGGACTGTGCACTTCTAGGTCTTTTCTAGATCTCCCCTAAAAGTGCCACTGTGCATTACCAAAACATTTTAGATTTAAGCTTGTTGGACCCAAGTTCCATTGTGGCCAACTGATCGCACAGCAGGATCACTAGTGGCTGTGACCACATTACACTGTACCCTCACATTACATTGGATTGCCAACTATTACATAGCAGGATCACCGGTAGCTGTGACCACATTACACTGTACCCTCACATTACATTAGAAATCATATCAGGTAGCAGGACGTTGTTGTTCTATACAGTAACTTATTAGCTGCATGCGTTTTTAGTCCATATGGAGCCTGGTGATTTCCAGAATGATCATAACCCAAACGATCAGTGCTTTGAGAGCCATCAGAAAAGTCACACAAAGTAAGGAGGCATGAGTTCAGGCTTATGGCCACAATTCAAGCCCTCAGAGAAATCTTGCTGTCTGGTACGTTACTTCCTTGTCCACTAGAGTGAGCCAGAACTACACCTGCCACTTTTGACTTCTGATGAGGTAGAAGGGCTCCCCTTCCCCCATGTTCTAGGCTTGAAGACCAGGTTAGCCTGGTGACTTTTCTGTCTTGTACCTACTGGTGGTACAAACACATGCTTCTTTGGCTTTTCTGGTGTCATTTTCCCTTTGAGTTCAGTGCTGGGAAGTTCTCGCCCCTGACTACTTTCTGTTGAAGGCGGTCTTTTGTTCATCTGTCAGAAGCGAGTTCTTCCCACAAGCACCTGCTGCAAGCTATCGACATTGATTCCACTGTCAGTGGTGCTTCCACCAGTTTATTTGGAAGATCTTTTCCTTCATGTTGGACACTAGGTGAAGGACATGCATGTGAGCGGTGGTTCTCATTGTTATTGCCAAGCCTTGCATTAGCTTGTGCTTACTGATTCACTTCATTTGCACACATCCTTTCGTGTTGATTCTGACAAAGCAGATGTCTCTTTACCAACCCTAGAAGCAAAGTTCCTCTTAGTAGATTGTCCGTTTTCATTTACTTTGTTTGTAATGAGGGATGCAAAAAAAAGTCATGAAGAGCAATGTTAGAGAGTGATTTCTCCACCTGCCTCAGAGTCATACTTCTTAATGAGACCTGAGGAATCCTGTACTTTTGCCATCATAATCTGATTGCGATGATGAAAAGTTCTGCTCCTGTCAGCTTTCTGAAGGGTTTTTTTTTTTTTTTTACTTATAATGAGGAGATGTTCTTCGTTTTACACTGTTGCAGTCATTACATTTGGGTAATCTGCTGGCAGGTTGTCCTCAGTTGGCCTGAATAACAAAATCTTGGGTCCTGCGTCAGTTGCTGTTCCTTCTTCTATGACGTCAGGTCATTAGGGGTTTAAAACATGCAGCCGACGCCATTACATCAGTCTTTCTTGCCGTGCGGTGCCCGAAGCAGAAGCAGTTCGGAAGTGCCTGTCGGCCGACTCCTGAAATTTTCGTTTTAGAGTTTCAGAACGGAAGTCTTCAACTAAAAGCTAAGTACCCTGTTGGGGAAACTTTTTCTTGCTCCTTACCGATGTCAATAAAAGTTAATAATTGTATTACTTATGGGAAGCAAATACCTCATAAGGATTTTCATTTGTACTGTATTCCTTGCCTAGGCCCTGACCACGACATACCTTGCTGTCTGTTTTGTGCTTTATTTAATCAGCGCACTATCCGTCGTCAGTACGTTTTTGCTTCTAAATATTTCGGTTCTCTGTTTAATTATCCAGAAATTACGTCAGTTAGCCATCCGATTAACGGAATACCAAAAAAAGCGAAGATAACCATGTTGCTAAAGTGGTCAGAAAATCCTTCTATGTGACCCATCTGATCGCAAAAAGGTTTGCATCAAGATCTAAGGATGTAATGGTGCCCCTCTACTCTTCCCTCATCAGACCCATTATTGAGTACAATGCACCAATTGGAATGTACCTGGCTAGGCATCTCCAGCAGCTGGAGAGACCACAGAGGTACCTAACCAAGAGGATTACTGGCCTCAAACAGTTGCCCTATGCAGCACGATTGAAAAAGCTAAGACTGTTCTCTGTTCCATACTGCTTTCTCAGAGGTGATCTCTGTCTAACGTACAGAGCCATGTCCAACCCAGAATTATTGAACATTCTCCATCTTAGCAAAACCAAATCTACTCGAGCTACACGCTCTAGGGATCTAAACCTCAACACAACAATGAATAGGACATGCTGGAGGGATAGATTCCCTTCGCAGAGACTTCCCTTACTATGGAACAGGGTCCCGATTTACATAAGACAGAGCCCCTCACTATTCCTCTTCAAGAGAACCTTGATGAGTGGATGGGTAGATGGCTGGCCGGAAAGTGTGGTATGAGTTGTAGCTTGGTAATGCATGGGTGCTGTCTAGAGCCTTGAGCCAGGTCTCAGTCACTGCACAGATATCTATGTTCTCCATTTTAAGGAGTGCTTTGAGTGAGTGCATTTTGAGATTTAGACTTCTAGCATGGACTAGCATTGCCCTCAGTTTTTGCTTGCCTGTTCCTGTTACAGTGGTGAATTTGTCATTTGAACTTTGCCTAAAAAAGGCACTAGAGGGGCAGCAAGAGCCTTAGCCAGTATCCGCAATTCCAGGGGCGACAGGTGCAGGCCATCTCTGGCAAAGCATCGTGGTCTGTCGACCATGTCATTCCAAGCAGAGAGATACTGGATCCCCTTCGAATGACATCAGAAGCTTAGCCAGTTGTTGAAGTCCATCATTTTGTCCTTGTACTGTGGTATAATTCTGGGCGATGGCAGGATGCTACTCAGGGCTAGGGTCGTACCTGTGTGGGCTACAAGGTCGGAGAGCTCTTC
This sequence comes from Protopterus annectens, assembly GCF_019279795.1. Taxonomy (NCBI): domain Eukaryota; kingdom Metazoa; phylum Chordata; order Ceratodontiformes; family Protopteridae; genus Protopterus; species Protopterus annectens. The sequence continues at coordinate 1,754,597,856 of NC_056744.1, read as the reverse complement.
TATGTCTCTTTTCATGTAGTCCAGGGAAGTGCGTCTCAGGTCGTTCACACCAATATGGACAGTGACCGTCATATTTGTACTTGTTGTGGAGTGACCTGAGTGCGTGGGTTATGTGGCGGATCCTGGCACCCCACAGGCAGCGGACAGTAACCTTCTCCTTTGTTTAGCCTGGTGAGTGGGACATCAGTGTGCCTGACTGTTGAGACACCTATGACTAGTGTGTTGGTTACGTTGGTTTGCCTTATGGGCTGTGGTTTATTGGCACACTGAGTCTGTGGGCTATGTGTCAGTTGGGTTGTGTTTGGGTGTGGAGGTTGCTTGCATTTCTGCTTTGGAGATGTTATTCGTGTTTCACTGTTGCAGTCATTACATTTGGGTAATCTGCTGGCAGGTTGCTCTGTCAGCCTGAATTCCGTAGTCTTGGGTCCTGTGTCGGTTGCTGTCTCCTCTTTCATGACGTGGTGCCCGAAGCAGAAGCATTTTGCAAGTGCTGGTCAGCTGACTCCTGAAAGACCGAAGTCTTCACTAAAGCTACGTACCCCGTTGGGGAAACTTTTTTCTTGCTCGATAACTATGTCAAAAAAAGTTAATAATTTTATTACTTGTGGCAAGCAAATACCTCATAAGGATTTCCATTTATACTGTATTCCTTGCCTAGGCCCTGATCACAATGTGCCTGGCTGTCGGTTTTGTGCTAGATTTAACCAACGCACTATTAAGCGTCAGTATAGTTTTGCCTCAAAATATTTTGGAAACTGATGTAACTACCCAGAAATGTCATCGGATAGCAATCCCGACTACCAGAGTACACAAAAACACAAAGAAAAGGACAGAGACAGACCGTCTAGGTCCAAAACCGATGACAAAGCTTCTCCTAAGCCAGTCGCCGGTTCGCTGATACTCAGTGAGGCACTTTCGCAGCCCCTGATACCTGCTACGTTTGAGTCGCAGGCCCCTACCGAGACCCATGTGGAGTTCAGCATGCCACGAGATTCTCAAAGTATTGTACCCACGGATGTCTCTCCATCGGATGGGTCCGGAGCCGCTGAGCAGGCAACGGCTTCTGAGGGTGTATTCAGGCCACAACATTTTTATATAAAACCGATGCCAGCTTCAAAAACAAAGACAAAAGCAACTTCTAAAGCTAAAAAAATGACACATGAGCCACATGCACAGGCCTCTATGCCTAAAAAGCAGATTATCAAAATGGCTAAAGACCTAATTACCTTGATCAGGGGTTCCCAACCCCCTCCTGATAAGAGGCCTAGGCAAGACACTGATTATGAATCTTCAGATCAGGTTTCTATTTCTTCTGATTCCTCTTCTGATCAGGAATTATCTATACCACCCTATGAGGATTCTGATGCAGAGGAATCTATCCCATCTGCATCTCCTTCTGAAGATTATTCCTTTGGAGAAACCTTGCATACTTTGAGGGAGTATTTTCACTGGGAGAGTCAAGATTTCCCAGAATCAAAAAAGAGACTCGGGGATTTCCTTCTTCTCCCTCAGCATAGGCCTTTAACCATACCTCCTGTTTTAGGCATTGTGGATGATGTGTTTTTGGAGTCGAGCTTGACTCCAGACTCCTAGCAAGCCAGACAGATATTACAGGGTTCCTGACTCACACTAATTTTTATTTAAAACCCCGCTGCTGACCCTGAAACTATTTCACAGGGTCCAAAAGGTGTTAAGGCCTCAGCAGCAAAAAATCCTATCCCGTCTGACAGAGATTCCAGGGCACTGGATAGATGAGGAAAGAAGGTTTATACATCTGCAACCTTGGCAATTAGGGCCTTAAACTGCCAGTTTCGTATGCTCAAGTATCAACAACATGTTATGGGATTACTGAAACAGAAAATGATGTTGATTTCTGAATGTGCAGAAAATAAAGAATTGCAGGAATTATTGCATGCAGCAGAACAAGTTGGAAAGCATACTTTGCAATGTGGTTTTGATTCTTTAGAGGCCTCCTGCAGGGCAGCTGTCACTGGATCTGTGATTAGGAGGCATGTCTTGCTAAAAGAGCAAAATTTGCCTGATCATGTTAAAGCTAAATTGCTGGATGCACCTTTACATTATGATAATCTGTTTGGTATTAAGGTAGAAGAGGTTTTAAAGAAAATGGAAGACAAAGCTAAGACGGCAACCAACGCAGGACCCAAGACTTTGGAATTCAGGCCGACTGAGGACAACCTGCCAGCAGATTACCCAAATGTAATGACTGCAACAGTGAATACACTCTAACATCTACATTTATGGTAAGTGTACACAACTGTACTTTCTAGTCTAATGCTAGGTCATTAATAAGCAGCTACCACGTCAGGAAATGCAGAGAGCTTTAAATGCCATTAAATGCTTCCTTCAGTCTTTTTGGAAGGCTGAAGCAAGCATTTGCTCTTTTTTTGGTGGCTGCTGTCTGTTGTGGCATTGTTTCAGTTTTCAAAGCTGTAAAACACTTGGTCCTCTTACACTTTTTTCACGTAATTGTTCTTATGTATGTGACCAGGTAAAGCTCCGTGTACTACAGTGAATTATGATTGGGTCAGTCCCGTTCTAACCATATGTCCTCAACATGGATGTCGAGACTCGTTTGAAGAGCTGTGCTCTCAGGGCGGATTTCTTGGCTTCAATGTTTCGAACACATTGCATCCATGTCTGGAACACATTGGTTTTGATTGAAGATTCAATCATGTTCATCTGTGTTAAGCAGTTAGCGAATACTTTGCTTCTTCCATTTTAATCGAAGCATTTTAGAATTATTTTGTGTGTGCTGTAACACAAAAGAGCTGATGAGAGTTCAGGAAGTACAGAGTGTAGCAGTTGGCTAACGCAGCAATTCAATTCTGTTTTTGAAGGCAGTCTTTAGTGCCCAGTTGAATGTTCGTGTTTCACTGTTGCAGTCATTATATTTGGGTTATCTGCTTGCAGTAGCCCTCAGTTGGCCTGATTAACAAAGTCTTGGGTCTTGTGTCGGTTGCTGTCCCTTCTATGATGTCAGGTCGTCAGGGGTATAAAACATGCAGCCGACGCCATTACATCAGTTTTTCTTGCCGTGCGGTGCCCGAAGCAGAAGCAGTTCGCAAGTGCCGGTCGGCCGACTCCTGAAATTTCTGTTTTCAAGTTTCGGAACTGAAGTCTTCAACTAAAGCTAAGTACCCCGTTGGGGAAACCTTTTCTTGCTCCTTACCGATGTCAATAAAAGTTAATAATTGTATTACTTGTGGGAAACAAAAACCTCATAACGATTTTCATTTGTACTGTATTCCTTGCCCTAGGCCCTGACCACGACGTACCATGCTGTGTGTGTTGTGCTTCTAAATATTTCAGTTCTCAGTTTAATTATCCAGAAATGTCGTCTTGTTAGCCTTCCGACTACCAGAATTCTGAAAAAACGCAAAGATAAAGACAGAGACAGGCCGCCGAGGTCCAAAGCTGCCAACGACGCTTCTCCTAAGCCAGTCGCCGGTACTCAGTGAGGTGTTTTCGCAGCCCCTGATACCCACTATTTCTGACTAGCAGGCTTCCACTGAGACCCATTCGGAGTCCGGTATGCCACGAGATGTTTCAACTGTGGAACCTGCGGATGGCTCTACCTTGGATGGGTCCGGAGCCGCTGTGCAGGCACCGGCTTCTAAGGGTGTATTCAGGCCTACGGACTTGCATATTAAACTGACGCCTCCTTCTTCATTTAGGCCAAAATCTCGAACCATGCCTAAGAAACCGACACCAAGGCCGCATGGTCAGGCCTCTGTCTAAAAATCAAATGATAAGAATGACTGAAGATCTTATAACTCTAATCAGGGGAAGCCAACCTCCCCTTTCTAAGAGACCTAGGACTGATGTTATTCTGTTTTTTCTGATTCTTCGGATGATCTGGATTTGCCCTTATCTACGTATGAGGATTCTGATGCAGAGGACTCTGTTCTCCCTGCTTCCCCTCCTGAGGATTTACTTTTGGGGAAACCTTACATACTCTAAGGGAGCATTTTCACTGGGAAAGCCAGGAATTTTCTGATTCAAAAAAAGAGGCTTAGGGATTTCCTTCTCCTACCTCAGCATAGGCCTTTGGCTATACCTCCTGTACTAGACATTGTTGATGCTTTCTCGGAATCCAGTTTGGCCCCCGATTCCCTGCCTCCTGCTCCCAGTAAACCTGCCAGATACTACAGGATCCCTGAGTCCCACAAGTTCCTTTTCAAAAATCCTGTTGCAGATCCAGAGACTATTTCACAGGGGCCCAAGGGCATTAAGGCTTCTACTGCTAAAAATCCTACCCTTTCTGATAGACTCCAGGGCACTGGATAGATTGGGTAAAAAGGTTTACACTTCAGCAACCTTGGCCATTAGAGCTTTAAACTGCCAATTTCATATGTTAAAATATCAGCAACATGTTGTTGGACTGCTTAAACAGAAAATGATGTTGATTCCTGACTGTGTGGAAAATAGACTTATAGGATTTAATGCATTCTGCCGAACAAGTTGGAAAACATACTTTGCAATGTGGGTTTGATTCTTTAGAGGCCTCTTGCAGGGCTTCTGTTACTGGGTCTGTGCTTAGAAGGCATGCTTGGCTTAAGGAGCAATCTTTGCCTGATCATGATAAATCTATATTTTGGATGCTCCTTTAAATCAGGACCGCCTGTTTGGCAACAAGGCTGAAGAAATTCTTAAAAAGATGGAAGATAAAGCTAAATCTATGTAAACTGTTAAATTTTTTTACAAGTTCAGCCTCCTAGATTTAGTAGGCACTGGCCCTCTAAGAATTGGTCCTTTCCAGCCCCTTCCAGGTCTTCTCAAGCCAAACCGAGACACAGCAAAAACCCCAGGTTTCAGTCCCATGGGACTCGCAGAACTAAGCAGTGGGGGGGGGGGGCCTCCACTTCCAAGTGTGGGAATAACAAGAGTCCCCCCTATGGTAAACTGTCTCAATGACTTCCTTTTAAAATTTCCTAGCACTTATCTTCTGACTGCCCCTTTGTGGGGAAAGATTGCTCTTCATGCAAAGAACTGGTAACTCATTACCCAGGACAAATGGGTTTTAAGTATAGTGTCCCAGGGATACAGATTTCACTTCCACACGTTGCCAATGCCAAATGGGTGGCCCGACCTACCCCCAAATCACTGGGCAGAGGCTCAAAAACACGTACTTTCTCTCTTAAGCATGGGGGCTATTCAGCTGGTACCAGAAGAGGAAAAGGGACAAGGTTTCTACTAGAGACTTTTCCTGGTACCCAGAAAAGACAAATCATGGCGTCCTATCCTGAACCTGTCTACTCTAAACACCTTTCTGGAGATTTCAAAATTCAAGATGCTGACTCTTCACCAATTGCTTCCTTTGCTAGGCAAAGACACCTGGTTGGCAACACTAGATTTAAAAGAAGCATACCTGCACATCCCAATCGGGGAATCTTGCAGAAGATACCTGTGCTTCAAAGCAGGCTACACGCACTATCCGTTCTCAGCACTGCCCTTTGACTTATCTACTGCGCTCAGGGTATTCACAAAGTGCCTAGCTCCAGTTATTGCATTTTGCAGGCAAAGAAATATTCAAATATACCCATACCTGGACAATTGTCTAATTCAGGCAGAAAGCCAGAAAATACTTTTAAATCTGGCATTTGTAAAAAGGGTTATAACTTGTCTGGGGTACACCATAAATGAAAAGAAATCACAGCTGGTACCCTGTCAACAAATTACATTCCTGGGAGTAAGCTTGAATACAACTTCCCAGATGGCTTACCTCACACCAGAAAAGCAAATTAATTTGACAACCTACTTCAAACAAGTGGCCGCAAAAACCCTGCTGTGTCTGCAAGACAAATACAGCAAGCCTTGGGGTTCATGGCCTCCTGCATTCTTCTTATTCCATACACAAGACTGCATATAAAGAAACTACAGTGATATCTAAAAAGTCTATGGAGTCCACATTCTCACAGCCTAGAAACAATAATTCCTATCATACCCTGCCTATGCCTAGAGTTCCTTTGGTGGGCAGAGGCCTACCACCAAAACAAGGGACTACCTTTCACACCAACCCCTGCCGCCCAAACCCTAACAGATGTATCAGACTATGCATGGGGGGCTCACCTGGCAGGGAAGTGCATTCAGGGCAAATGGAACCCAAGTCAGATGCACCTTCATATCAATCAAAATGTTAGCTGTATAGAATGCTCTGACAGCCTTCAAGGACTACATTCTTCCAGGACAACTAATGGTAAAGATGGACAACACCACTGTTATGTGGTACATAAGCAGGGGGAGTACACATTCTTAACCCCTCTTTAGACTAGCCATGGCATTGTGGAACACAGCCTTGCCAAGTGCATCTACAAGCTCAATTCCTGCCAGGAAAATTAAATACACAGGCAGACGGACTAAGCAGAAACCTCATGGACCTACACGAGTGGAAAGTGGAACCAAGGACTTTCAGCATGTTGACAAGCGAATGGGGGAGCCCAGATATAGACCTGTTTGCCTCCCCCCTCAGAACTACCAATTGGACAAATTTTGCACAAGGACTCCCCACAAACTAGCCTGAAAAGTGGATGCTCTGTCCTTCAGCTGGAAAAACCTATCAGTCTGTGCCTTTCCCCCACTGCCTCTGCTCTCCAAAGTACTACTAAAAGTCAAACGGGACAAACCAAGGATGATTTTGATTGCTCCAGACTGGCTGCGCCAACACTGGTGTACCCCCTCCTGCGCAGTGCGCCTCTGTTATCTCCATGGCACCTACCTCAGACTCCTTCCCTGCTCTCTCAGCAGGAGAACCAGATTCTGCACCCTCAGCTTCCAACACTGAACCTTGCAGCCTGGCTGATTACATGAACTCTCCCTTACCATCCCTCAGCAAACCTGTGATGGATGTCATCTTAGAGGCAAGGAGGCCTAGTACTAGAAAATCTTATGCTGAAAAATGGAAAAGATTCTGTGCCTGGAAACAGTCTCATGGGATGAGCACGTCAGCGCCCAATTTACCTCAGATTTTACAATACTTAATTGAGATGCTTCACAAGGGCCTGTCTTTTTCCTCCATTAAAATCCACGCCTCAGCCATTTCAGCTCATTATAACACAGAACTTCCCCTCTTCTCTCATCCACTGCTCAAGCAGTTCCTCAGAGGGGCCAGAAATCTAAGGCCAGCCAGGAGAGCTCCAACTCCAGCCTGGAATCTTAACTTTGTCTTGGAGAAACTCACTCTTCCTCCTTTCGAGCCAACTGCTACTGCAGATTTAAAATTTCTTTCCTGGAAAACAGCTTTCCTTTTGGCACTCACTTCTGCAAGAAGGGTATCTGAATTACAGGCCCTTATGGCAGTGGATCCTTTCATCATCTTTCATGCGGACAGGGTGTCCCTCAGAACCAATCCCTCCTTCATGCCCAAGGTGGTATCCAGTGTGGCTCTTAATCAGTCCAGTCATTTGCCTAACTTCTTTCCTAACCTACAGAACAAAGGGGAACGGATACTGCACTCTTTAGATGTGCACAGACAGCTTAGATTCTACTTGGACAGGACTAAACCTCAAAGGAAATCTGAACAACTACTGGTGGCATTTGCTGCAGGGACAGAGTGGAAAGCTATTTCAAAACCATTTCAAAATGGATAGGCCACTGCATTCATTTCTGCTATAAGCACCATGGAAAACCTGTCCCACAGGGCATCAGACCCCATTCAACCAGGGCTGCATCTACCTCTACAGCCTTTCTCAGGCTGTACATACTTTCACCAAGCATTATCATTTGCCAATTTTCTCTAAATCCAGGGCTGGTTTTGCCACTGCAGTCTTACATGGCCTTATAGCTGGTCCTAATTCTATTTAAATTCCTCTCCCCAACCTTAGCTTTGGGAATCTACCCAAATGTAATGACTGCAACAGTAAAACATGAAGAACATAGTACAGTTGTGTACACTTACCATAAATGTAGATGTTCGAGTGTATTCACTGTTGCAGTCTTACATACCCTCCCTCCAGCCCCCTTTTTTTCCTTTGGCTATACCTCTTCTCTCTCTTACTATGCTCTAAAAGCTTTTTGGTGTATTTGCTTGTATTTATAGATTTAATTGCTTCCCATTGGAGAGGCTCCTGACATTTAGGGCAAGAAAAACTGATGTAATGGCGTCGGCTGCATGTTTTATACCCATGAAGACCTGACGTCATGGAAAAAGGGACAGCAACCAACGCAGGACCCAAGACTTTGTTAATCAGTCCGACTGAGGGCTACTGCAAGCAGATAACCCACATGTAATGACTGCAACAGTGAATACACTCTAACATCTACATTTATGGTAAGTGTACACAACTGTACTATCTTTTTCCATTTTGGGGGTAAGTGCTTTGCTTATGTTGTATTTTTGTTATTGTTGTAGGAGTGATGTCATCATTTTTGCTCATATTTGATTGCCATAGTGGAATGGTGGCTTAGAATATGAGACATTAAAAAGAGAGGAATAGCAGAGCCCCTTACTTGTCTGTTTTGTTGTGTTATGTTGAGATCTGATGTGCCTCATACATGATGTGCCACTGTCTGCATGGTTTGTTAAACTATACATGATCATGTTTTGTAAAATTAATGTTTGATTATGGGTTTTTTTGTAGTTGTAGATATACCATGTGCTTTGGACAACTGTCAGCCATATGTTTAGTTGTTTCTTCAGTGCTTACTGTAAGATTTTCCGTTTGTAACTGGTTTTGTCACAAGGTATAAATTGCACTCACAAGTTTTGTTTTACTTTTTTTTGTTGTTGCTTGTTCTGGTTTAGCTCTTAATGGCTCTATAAGAGCCAACCAAGCATTTCCTTTTAGTTCAGTTCTTCTTTAATGAACTTGGTCAAACACAGAGCTCCCCCTGAGGTCAGAATCTCTGTACTTCATTCTTTGCTGTTCATAGTTTTTTTTCCCTTCTCTGTGCTGTTCTGTTATTAACTGAACTCTGCATTTTTAGCCCAGCAGAAGAGTGACTGCCCTGTCCCTACTCACAAGGTTAGAGAGTTAACCCATTTATAACTACACTCATTTTAATTCACTGCATTACATTGTCCATCGTGCAGCTCAGTCAAAGGAGCTACATTACAATCCTCACATTCTGTCAACTCTGTGAAATGACCATCACAGTCTACAGCATAATGTTTTCTTGAATTTTTTGTTTTCATCCTGCATAGTGTTTTAGGTTCTACATGTGTATGCCAACTCCACCTTACTGTTTCCCATTTTGGGAAAGGATGTGGAGGGCAGGCAGATACTAGAATTGATGGTGAGCAATGAAGTACATGGACTATACACAGAAACAAGTGGCAGTGTTTTTTTTATACTCCTCCTGCCTTCAAACCAGACCTTTAAGAGATGGCAAGGTACAGACATTCGATGTCTACAAAACTGATCCATCTGTTATATTAAAAAAACAAACAACACCAAGGTCATACACAGTTTACCTGTGGATGTCCTTCATGGATGCATCTGCAGTCATAACAACTGGGTTGTCCTGTCGTCAGGCAGCCCTTCAGTCGGCCGGATTCCAAAGTCCTGGTCCGCTCGCTGATGTCGCCCTTCACCCGACGTCATCTCTGTTGGTCTTCGGGTATAAAGGCATCAGCCGACGCCATTTTCCTCAGTCTTTCTTGCCGCGTGGCGCCCGAAGCAGAAGCTGTTCGCAAGTGCCGGTCGGTCGGATCCAGAGATTACTTCTACCGAATACTACTTCGAAGACTTCTAAAGCTAAGTACCCTGTTGGGGACTCTTTCTTGCCTCAGCCGATGTCAGAAAAAGTTAATAATTGTTTAACCTGTGGGAAACAAATACCTCATAAGGATTTCCACTCTTACTGTCTGCCTTGTTTAGGCCCAGCCCACGACGTAGCAGCCTGTTCGCCTGTGCTTCTTTCAACCCGAACGCTTAGGCGCCGGTCGGAGTTTGCTGAACAGTTTTTCGGTTCTGATTTTGCGTATATTATGCCGCCGGATCCTCCGACTACCCAAACTGCTAAAAACGCAAAGATAAAGACCGACACTCATGATCCGCGGTTTCGCCGAAACCATGGTTAAGCAAACCGCAAGTGTCTCGGTTTCGGCGAAACCGAGAAAACGGATCAAAATACAGCAGAATCTATCACTACCACTGAGGCCCTGCTACTTCTCTTGAATCGCCCTCAGAAATTTTATCCACTACGGTGGTTGCCACTGACTTATCAGACACCATTCCCTTGGATGTGTCTACCCCAGCACGTGGTGCTGCTAGGCCTCCAGCAGCCATGTCCATTAAGGCCTTTGCCAGGGCCAAAGCAGCCAAAACTACTAGAACAGTGCCTGCTAAACCCCCCACAACCCGGCCCTCTTCTAGTGCACAAATGCTTACTCTGGCAGAAGATTTAATTTCATTAATTAGGGGATCTCAATCTCACCCAGACAGGGCCTCTCAGCCCCAGAGAAGAGACCTAGGGCAGAGCCCCGAGCCTGTGTCCTCTGATGATTCTGCTGATGAATCAGACATAACAGACCAGCCAGAGGCTCCTTTCTCCAATTTTGAAGACTCAGATGCTGAAGAATCCATTCCAGCTGCCTCCCCACCAGAAGAATTTTCCTTTGGGGAAACCTTACATGCCATGCGAGAGCAGTTCCAATGGCAGCAGCAGGATTTCTCAGACTCCAGAAAAGACTGAGAACCTTTCTGCACCTTCCACAACACAGGCCCTTAGCTATACCTCCTGTGCTCTCTGTAGTGGATGATGCCTTCAATGATGTCTGCTCTGCACCAGATTCTTTACCTCCAGCCCCTGCCAAACCAGACAGATTTTACAAGGTACCAGACACTCATCACCACCTTTACAAGGCCCCACTTGCAGACCCCGAAACTATATCCCAGGGTCCCAAGGCAGTAGCCGCGACCACAGCTAAAAACCCTATTCTTTCTGAAAGGGAAGCCAGGTCTCTAGACAGATGGGGCAAAAAGGTTTACACTTCAGCTACTCTCTCAGCTAGAGCTTTAAACTGTCAGTTTCACATGATACAATACCAAGAGTTTATGCTTGATCAGTTAATAAAAAAGCTATCCTCTGATGAATCAATTGATAAGAAATATGTATTAGAAATGGTAAATAACATACAACAGGTTAGTAACCATTCCTTAAAATATGGCTATGATGCACTGGAGGCTTCATTTAGATCAGCCATGACCGGCACAGTGATAAGAAGGCATGCATGGCTAAAGGAACAAGCTTTACCGGATCATGTTAAAGCTAAGTTATTAGATGCTCCTATGGATACGACCAGCTTGTTTGGTATACCTGCCCAGCAGGTAATGAAGAAAATGGAAGAAAAGGCAAAATCTGTTCAAACGGTTAAAGATTTCTTGCAGGTCCAACCCCCAAGGTTTAGCAGGAACTGGCCTGCCAAAAATTGGTCCTTTCCTGACTCCACAAGATCCCAAAGGGGCAGGAATAGACGTTCCAGAGGCAGAAACCAATCCAGAGGAGGTGCCTACAGAGGACGACAGTGGCAAGGTAACAACAGAGGCACAGACACAACCACTGCCACTACAACAACACAGCCACAGTGACTTAACTCTAAATCCGCCTACCATGGAACAAATAGCAGCTCCATTAGGCGGCAAATTCACCTTATTTTCAAAGAACTGGCACTATATCACAAAAGACAAGTGGATTTTACAAACCATAGATCAGGGTTACGGTTCCACTTCCACACTTTACCAGTCAAAGAGGAATGCCAAATCTACCTCCAAATCAAAAACAGAGGCTCTACAACAGATAATGCAGTTAGCAAACATGAGAGCTGTGGAAAGAGTGCCAACAACAGAACAAGGAAAGGATTCTACTCAAGACTATTCCTAGTTCCAAGAAAGGAAAAAGTTGAGACCTATTCTCGACCTGTCCACCTTAAATACAAACATCATTGTCCCAAAATTCAAAATGCTGACCCTACAGCAACTTCTTCCCATGCTGGGCAAGGAGTGTTGGCTGGTAACTCTAGATCTCAAGGAGGCATACCTGCACGTCCCCATTCGACCAATCTGCAGAAGATACCTCAGATTTCTTGCAGGATCAGAGCATTATCAATTCTCAGCATTGCCCTTTGGCTTATCTACTGCCCAGAGTATTCACAAAATGCCTGGCATCAGTAATCGCCCACTGCAGACTACAGGGAATTCAAATTTACCCATACCTGGACGACTGCCTGCTACAAGGGGACAACAAAAGCAAGCTGACAACAGATTTACAAAGGGTCATTTACTTGCTACAAGCACTGGGATACACAGTCAATTTACAAAAATCAAGGCTGATCCCATCCCAGACAAGGACATTCTTGGGAATTGGACACAGTAAAACAAATGGCTTTCCTAACTGCAGAAAAACAAAGAGAACTCCCTCTTTACTTCTTGGCACTAACAAAACAGAACAAGTTAACAGCAAGAAAAGTACTGCAGGCCTTGGGCTTCATGGCATCATGCATAATCTTGGTTCCACTTGCCAGACTACATATGAGAAAACTACAGTGGTACCTAAAGAATTTATGGTCCCAACACAGGCACAGCCTAGAAACAGAAATTCCACTAATTCCATGCTTAAAACAGGAGTTCCTATGGTGGGCTCAAGCATGCCAGTCAAACCCAGGCCTACCCTTTCGCAGATGTCAAGCAAGCCAGACCATCACAACAGACGCTTCAGACCTAGGATGGGGGGCCCACATGCTGGACAAATGCGTGCAAGGATTGTGGACGCAGGATCAACTTCACCTGCACATCAACCTAAAAGAAATGCTGGCAGTAAAACTGGCAATCCAAAACTTCAGACCATTTCTCAAAGAGGGCCAGTTGATGATAAGGACAGACAACACCACAGTAATGTGGTACATCAACAAACAGGGAGGCACTCATTCATACCCCCTATGCAGAATGACTTTGGAGCTGTGGAACCTGGCACTCAGCTACAACATCCAGTTACAGGCAATATTTGTACCGGGAAAAGAAAATACTCTAGCAGACATATTAAGCAGAACCACATCGGATGCCCACGAATGGATGCTACACCCGGACATCTTCAAGACCATCTCAAAGAAATGGGGAATGCCTCAGATTTATTTGCTTCCCCTCTCAATCACCAGCTCAAAAAGTTCTGCACAAGGACATTCCACCCACTAGCATGGAAAGTGGATTCGCTCTCCTTCAGCTGGAAAGGCCTAACAGCATATGCATTCCCACCTCTTCCCTTGATACACAAGGTATTACTAAAAATCAAGGAAGAACGTCCAAGGATAATCCTGATAGCTCCAAACTGGCCAAGACAACACTGGTACCCACTGCTGAGGAGCATGTCTCAGAACAATATGTGGCCAATACCCCTGATGCCTTTGATGTTAACTCAAAACAACTACAGCATCATGCATCCAAACCTAAAAACGTTGCAACTGACTGCATGGAACATCACATAGCAGCAGCTAATCCAGAACTTTCCCAAAGAGTTAGACATTATTCTTGAAGCCCGCAGACCTTCAACAAGAAGGAACTATGCAGGAAAATGGAAAAGGTTTGTCATTTGGAGTACTGAAAGAGGAAAAGATGTGTCAAACATAGATATGCCTAACATTCTGGAGTATCTGTCAGAACTTCTACATTCAGGCCTGTCCTACTCCTCCATCAAGATACATGCATCAGCTATATCAGCAGAATACAGCTTTGATCCACCTGTTTTTCACACCCATTACTCAGACAGTTCCTCAGAGGAATCAAGAATGTAAAACCTCCAAGGAAACCACCATTACCAGCTTGGGACTTGAACTTTGTGCTAGAAAAGTTGACACTATCACCCTTTGAGCCAGCAGCAACAGCAGACCTACAGCATCTATCGTGGAAAACCGCCTTCCTACTGGCAATAACCTCAGCCAGGAGGGTTTCTGAACTCCAGGCCCTAATGGCAGTACAACCCTTCCTAATCTTCCATCAAGATAGAGTGTCCATGAGGACTAATCCTACATTTATGCCTAAGGTGGTATCCAGAGTGTCTTTAAACCAGGCAATCCACCTACCTACCTTCTTTCCCAACCCACAAAACAGAGGGAAAGAATACTGCATACCTTGGATGTACATAGACAGCTACGCTACTACCTGGACAGAACAAAAGTAGCAGAAAAACTGATCAGATTTTGTAGCCTATGCAACAGGAAGGGAAGGAAAAGCTATTTCCAAACAGACAATCTCCAAATGGATAGGAAATTGCATACGATTCTGTTACTCCTTCCATGGAAAACCAATTCCACAGAACATAAGACCTCATTCTACAAGGGCAACAGCCACTACCACAGCCTTTTTACGAGGAGTGGCAACCAAAGACATTATTGAGGCGGCTACTTGGACCTCCGTGCATACATTTGCCAAGCATTATAATTTGCCTCTATATTCCAGATCCCGAGCAGGGTTTGCCACTGCTGTACTGCAAGGGATCCTAAACACACCATAATCTAGTTTCTTCCTCCTCCCCTAGTTGGCTATGGTATTCTACCCAGTTGTTATGACTGCAGATGCATCCATGAAGGACATAGTACAGTTTCGCCTTTTATGTGGGCAAAACAGAGAGGGAATTCAGGAAAAGGCTATACGAACACACTTACGACATTGAAAAGAAAAAGGAAAGCAACGCTTTTTTCAAACACTCACTTACATGTCCCAATTACAAGTTGTCTTTCATGATCCTTGAACAAGTGAACCCTAACATTAGAGGAGGGGACTGGGAATCGACCTTGGAATACAGGGAGCTTGTCTGGCAACTCAAGCTAGATGCAGGCAGGCCCCCGGGGTTAAATGGCACACTTAGTATAGGCTCGGTTCTGAAGCTCAGAAGGGCTAGATTATAGCATGTCTCATCCTATTTTCACTATTTTTCAACACTGTTTCTTTGCCCATTGAACACACTTGCCCCAAGTCACCAAGTAGTGCAAATTCATATGCATCACAGCATCTATTTTTAAGGCTAACATAACAGCACTACATTGATTCTCATATTACACAGGACTGCTGACTTCAAACCCACTTGGATCACACACAGCTTTTTTTAAACTTCCACTTGTATTTGTATTTCTATCCAAACCTTTTGGACAAGCAAAGTTTTAATTTCATCATAACACTCACTTGGTTTACCAGTCATGTATAAACAATGCAATGTCAATTTAACCTATGCACATTTTAATGTTTCATTTTATTATTTGGCTGTTCATTTGCTCAAAACAGTCTCAATTGTTTCTTAATGCAACTCAGCTCTAACCAAACATGTGACTAATTAACATCCTCATTTAAACAGTTGCCTCACTGCAGGCAACTGTTTTTGACAAAAAGCTTGGCATTTTCCAAGCGAAAGCTTGTCTGATTTTGCTGTTTTGTACCTACTGACTTTGGATTTTACCATTTGGTCTGATTTTGCTGCTTTGTACCAACTGTCTTTGGATTTTTACCACTTGGCAACTAATAAAGGACTCACCTTTTTACGAACTATTGTCTTCACTTTGCGGTTCTGGAACTACTCTTCTTGGTGTTATCAGTTTTGCTCTTATTTTTCTTCAACGGTGCTTTGTACCATGACCGCTGCTGTGGAGACGTTCGATCCTGCGGCTACACGCTCTTGCTTCAAGATGCTGACAATTCACTTCCGGTTTCACGTACGGAGTTCAATGAGGTTCTTAGCATGCTAGCTGAGCTGAAAGGGCTGCTGCATGCACAACGCAACGCCGACAATGTTTCTAACAACTCTGCACCTTCAGCTGGTACTCTTGCTAACAAAACGTACACTAGATCTACATAGCAAAAAAACATTTCTGGACATTACAACTAATGCTGACACGGACGCTCACAACAACGCTCCCAGTACCAGGTCCTCCAACCTCACTAGAACCAAACGAGGGAAGGACAAACCAAAGGATTTCAATTTTGCTGACTGGGCTAACAAACCCTTTATTTTCCAGAAAGGTACTGTTCGCTCAATTAACTCCACCTCTATTGAAGGTGACTTTGATGATTTTAAAAACAAACTGTATAGCCTGAGAAGCAACCAAATGGAAATAGACTATTTATATGAATGTATCAATGTTAAACGTATCCCAAAGGGACTACGGTTTTTCAAATTTCCTAATTATGTTAAGCATGGCACTGTACAATATAGACAGATGTGTGACATATTTGATAAGGCAGGGATCGAAATAATGAAGTTAATGATCTCAGAATACTGAGAGTAAAGCCAATATTTTAAACACTGAGTTGAATGCTTTGCACCAATTGGTTATTTCTGACAATCATTTCTCCATGGTCAAACATGAATATGACAAGGTGTTCGATGATGTAGATTCTTTTTGTAATAAGGTCATGAATCGGAAAATTAGAAAGCTCGATAGAGACTTAGATGAATATAGGAATGATATAGCTTACCCCTGTCACAATAAATTTTCCAAAACCATTAGATCAACTAGCATTCCTGGTAATGGCGGGATGAAGTTTTCAGCCAGACACACACCACGTCCCACGGAGAAGTGAGCGTTTGGCTGAAAAAGACAAGAGACAACGTGAGCAGGATTTTCCCATGCACCCGGGAGGTCCGGGGCCTGGGACCAAAACCACAGAGGACTGGATGGAGGTAGACCAACAAATAAGTCTAGACACCCACACCCAAGATGTTGCAAATCCTCCTAAAGACACCTCCCCCTGTACTGAACCTGCAGACCACTCTATCCTGCCTTGCTCCAATACCACTATAACCAAGCATGCTAATTGCACTATTTATACCAAGAATGATTTTACTATTTTTAATTACACAGACATGGTGGTTAATGACACAGCCTTTAATCTCTTTACCAAAGGACTCCATTTCGTCCCCACTAACAGAGCAAATTTGGCTCAGTTACTAGTTGATCTCAAGTTATTCACCAGAGGACTCAACCTCAAACATTTTTCAAAGGACAAACTTGGCAACCCACAGGACTGTGTAGGAAGAGTACCTTCAATCCCCCCACCCACCCACTTCTTAAGTTATACGAGGAATTAATTGAACAGGACTTGCGTAACATGTACGACAACCCCCCCAGACCACACTCAATCAACCTGAACACCGAAGACTTTGAATACATTAACAAGTTGTTTGAAGAGCATATTAGAATCATGAAACCTGATAAAGGTGGTGGTGTGGTTCTCATGTACGAGTCTGCTTATGAGGCTAGCATGCACCATATACTGCATGATGACACCCAATACTGTCTCACGTCCCGAAATGAATACAACATCGCACTTGCAAAAATTAAATCCTCTTTGTATGACAGTTTGCTACAGGGATCCATTAATGAAAAACTCTACAATTTTCTACTTGTCAACAAACCAATTGTACCAGTCATCTTCGAATCCCAAAGACCCACAAGGGCACCAGTCCGTTGACCTTCAGACCCATTGTCTCGGGTGCGGGGGGTGTGACTGAGCCTATTGCCAAGTTCATTGACCACATCACAAAACAACACACCCATGCCCTCACATCGTGTGCAAAGATTCATGGGAATTTCTGAAACTTTTCCTGTGTCCAACTGCCCCTTTCTGGTCACCATTGACATCAAAGACCTTTTTTCCAGTATTCCCCACTCTACAGGACTAGACTGGTTTAGTGACTTTTTCACCAAAGAAAGCGAATTTGGGTAACAACTTCATCAATCTAATTATTGACATGATGAGCACAGTCTTAAACAACAACTACATTTGTTTTAATGGGGAACTTTTCAAACAGGAAAAAGGAGTAGCAATGGGGGCCTCCTGTGCCACCAACTATGCCAATGTGGTTTTGCACAGATGGGAACAGGACTACATTTTTGGCACTACTTGGGCACAGTTTGTCACCTTCTATTGCAGATACCTTGACGACATCTGCCTCATTTGGAAAGGTACTGAACTCCAACTGTCGAGTTTTTTGGAATACATCAACAGTACCACAGAGTTTCTGACTTTCACACACAACATCAGTCATGAACATTTGCACTATCGTGACGCTACCATTTATAGGGATGCCCAATCCTTGGAACTACACTCCAAGGTTTACAGGAAACCCACTTTTTCGAACTGTCTATTACACTATGAGAGTCAACACCCTTTTCATCAAAAGAAGGGCATAGTCAAGGGCCAACTTATAAGAGCATCCAGAATGTGCAGTAAACTCTCCGATTTTCTAGAAGAGACTCACAATCTACATGACATGTTTACCCAAAGAGGCTATCCTGAGAACTTGCTCAACTCACTAAAAGATGAAATCTTTGCCAAAAGGGACTCCTTATACCCCCACTGCTTGGGCCTTGCGCAAGTGCAGATCTAACCTCATGTTACAACAGAGCAAAGAAATGGACGGCAATTTCATTTACACTTTCTCCGACAACTCTGAACAAATTGAAACTATTGTATCTAAATACTGGTTTGTACTGGCTGGCAATGCCGACTTCAGGAGTATCATTCGGATAAACCTAATTTTGTGAGGAAGAGGGGCAAAACCTCAAAGACATCTTCGAGAGAAAACCCATTGCAACTACTCACAACTCTCACAACAACAAGGGCACCTTCAAATGTGGTGCCTGCAAGCAATGTCCTCTCATTGCAAACAAATCCCACATCTACCTTGCATCCAGACACACCTGTATCAGATCCCCTTGTCACTTCTCATGTGGAACAAAAGGGTTGTTTATATCGGGCTCTGCACCACCTGTGGTGCCTTTTATGTGGGCAAAACAGAGAGGGAATTCAGGAAAAGGCTATACGAACACACTTACGACATTGAAAAGAAAAAGGAAAGCAACGCTTTTTTCAAACACTCACTTACATGTCCCAATTACAAGTTGTCTTTCATGATCCTTGAACAAGTGAACCCTAACATTAGAGGAGGGACTGGGAATCGACCTTGGAATACAGGGAGCTTGTCTGGCAACTCAAGCTAGACGCAGGCAGGCCCCGAGGGTTAAATGGCACACTTAGTATAGGCTCGGTTCTGAAGCTCAGAAGGGCTAGATTATAGCATGTCTCATCCTATTTTCACTATTTTTCAACACTGTTTCTTTGCCCATTGAACACACTTGCCCCAAGTCACCAAGTAGTGCAAATTCATATGCATCACAGCATCTATTTTTAAGGCTAACATAACAGCACTACATTGATTCTCATATTACACAGGACTGCTGACTTCAAACCCACTTGGATCACACACAGCTTTTTTAAACTTCCACTTGTACTTGTATTTGTATTTCTATTCAAACCTTTTCGACAAGCAAAGTTTTAATTTCATCATAACACTCACTTGGTTTACCAGTCATGTATAAACAATGCAATGTCAATTTAACCTATGCACATTTTAATGTTTCATTTTATTATTTGGCTGTTCATTTGCTCAAAACAGTCTCAATTGTTTCTTAATGCAACTCAGCTCTAACCAAACATGTGACTAATTAACATCCTCATTTAAACAGTTGCCTCACTGCAGGCAACTGTTTTTGACTTGAAAAAGCTTGGCATTTTCCAAGCGAAAGCGCTTGTCTGATTTTGCTGTTTTGTACCTACTGACTTTGGATTTTTACCATTTGGTCTGATTTTGCTGCTTTGTACCAACTGTCTTTGGATTTTTACCACTTGGCAACTAATAAAGGACTCACCTTTTTTACGAACTATTGTCTTCACTTTGCGGTTCTGGAACTACTCTTCTTGGTCTTACAGTTTCGTACCTACCATAAATGTAGATGTCCGAACTGGATAGCATCTGCAGTCAGGATTACCCTCCCTCCTTCCCCTCTGTGGTACTCCTAGGGTGTTCACCCTCCTAATAGCTAGCTGGTGGGGGGAGTCTTTTATGGTGTATTTGTTGTATATATGTACATACATGCTTATTTTTTGTGTTTACCACTATCTTTTTGGAAACATTGGCATTTATCCAAAATTTTTAGCCTACAAGAGGGCTACTGGCATCTGGGGCAAGAAACACTGAGGAAAATGGCGTCGGCTGATGCCTTTATACCCGAAGACCAACAGAGATGACGTCGGGTGAAGTGCGACATCAGCCGAAGCCGGACCCGGACTTTGGAATCCGGCCGACTGAAGGGCTGCCTGACGACAGGACAACCCAGTTGTTATGACTGCAGATGCTATCCAGTTCGGACATCTACATTTATGGTAGGTACAAAACTGTACTTTCTTTCTGGTTCTGAGAAATACTATAGAGGTGTGGAAATCACAATAAGAGCTAGTTTCTTAGAAGTTTTGCTTTCACTGCATTTCTTTTATTCCCTTGCTTCCTAACACAGATGGATGTGCAGAATATGCTTATATAAAAGTCAGGGGAAGCAAGTCCCGTGAAAATGTCTTCAGTTTCAAGGTCAGCAAGCATCATTGCTGGTCCTAAGTACTACTTTCTGGACTCTCATCAGCTTCTTTGTCTTCTGTTAGTAGTGCTCTTCCTCTGTAGATGAAATTCCAGTTACCTTTCTTCCGTACTTTATTTTAGTCTCCTTGTCACTTTCTGTTAAAGGCAACAGATTTAGTATTAAGTTGTTTTTTCAATATTGGTTTTACGCTACACCTGTCAGTTTTCCCCCCTTGTGTTTTTTGGAGCTTATAGACTTCATTTAGGGCACACTAGGTTCAGACAGTTGAGTTTTAGTGTAGTAGACAGGGTTTGTATGTTACTGGTATCTGTTGTGGAACTAGTAATGGTGTCTGTTCAGCAAGCCAGGTTCTGTATGTGACTTCCAGGATGAGTGTTCCTGTGGCAAGATTTCGCACTCTTCAGCTGATAGCATGTAGCAGTGAAATTAGCATTCCCACGATGTGCACACCATTCTACTGCTGACAGTTTTCTTTGTGCTAGTTAAAGATTGGTTTACATCCTCCCCCAAAACTTGTTTGTAACTAATTATAGCCACTACATGCCTGTATAGAACCGAATACACAGGCACTTTTCAGATCCCAAGGGCTATGGAATGTGTGCACATAAATTGGTTAAGAGCACTCCTCTTAGTTGCCATTTTAGCTCTCAAGTCAACTCTTCTCACAGACTTTACGAGTACTAAAGTACAAGACCTTCATATTTTGATATTTGAGTAAGTAAGGGGACGCAGGGACTGCACCTTATTCACTGATCGAGAGGCATTTACTATTAATTAAAAGTCAGCTTTTTATCTGCACTGTACACAGTTTTGGACATTTCTGCAACCAGCCTGCTCCGTGCCATCCAGATGGAAGCTGAGTTACTAAATGTTTCACTTGGTGTTCCTCACTGGATACATTGACGTTTTCTTTTCCTCCTTTCTCTTACAGTGCTAATTGAGTCAGTAGCCACAGGAGTTCCCCTGCATGTGTAGTCTGTGTTTGTCATCCAGTGAAGTGTTGCTGAAAGTGAAGGAGCATGTCACACAGACTTCCTCCTCTGCCCTTTCTTGCCCATGTTAAACTTTGGATCCGATGTCCATTTCATTCTTCATCACTCTTGGGTCTCCAGATCTTATCTCTGATCTGACTCAGCCGCTTCCCAAGACTTGAGATTCAAGCTTTGAGCTCCTCCTCCTCCTCACATAATGCCTCACTTCTCCCTTAACCCCTCAGATCTCATTTGCTGCCTTCCAGCACAGATGCGATTTTGTACCCTCAAGAGAGATAAATGGGATTTTCCAGTTTCGCTAGTTGCTTCTTTCTAATTTATCTCAGTAAATCCTCCTTTTTAATAAGCGCTAGTGCTATTTGGCACATTTCATGCATCTCCAGAGGGATCTGTTTAAGGAACTTACCAGTTCTCTGGCAGAGTCCTTGTTGGAGGACCTGAAGAATGTATCTCCCCAACTGGCCACTCTATCATCTATTTCTAATTTCTCAATGAGGCTAATCTCTCATGCTACAGAGGTAACTTCTCGAGCAGCCGGCACAGGCATAACCATTAAGAGACATTCCTGGATGAGGCTTTGCAAATTTGAACGTCCTTCATCAACGTCCCCTTTGATGGTTCTTTTTTGTTTGGACAATCAGTGAAGGAAACTCTAACCCGCCATGAGCAAGAGGGAAAGATTTTATCTGCCATAGAGATCAAAATTTCATCCCCCCCCCCCCCCAATGGACCTTTTCAAGGAACCAACAGAGTGGGAAAATCGCAGAGTGCATTCCTGGAGTCTCAGGAAGAGTCCTCTTCTAGAGGAAGAGGATTTAATGTCAGGTGCTGCCCTAAAGGTAGAGTGAGTCCTCAGAACCCACGGATTCAAAGCACCTTTTTCTGACAGGCTCTACCAGCGCTGCTGAAGCATTGCCCGACTGTCCTACTCTGGAGGCAGTCTGGGACAGATTACCCTTGCACCCAGGCACCTGGACAAATTTAACAAAATGGTGCCGAAGTGCTAAAGATTATTTCCAGAGGTTATTATGTTCCCTTTTCCCTTCCACTTTCAAGCCCCAGGAGGAATCTCCCAGATGTTCCACTCATTAAGAGTAAGAGGGAGAATGCCATTCTAGAGGTTCGGAAACTTCTAGAAAGAGTCATCCAGAGAGTCCCAACCAAGCAATGAGGATGAAGAACCTACTTGTGCTTTTTATTGGTGTCAAAGACGATGGGACCTATGACTGAATCTAGATCTAAGCAGTCTGAACTTATTCGTCAAGAAAGAAAAATACAAAGGACCCCAAAAAACAGGAATCCACAACAAGTAAGAAAGTGAACAGGTCCACCACAGGAAAAAAGTCACAATAAGGCTAAGACCACTGAAAACTGTAGGAAGCAATTTAATCCACAATTCCACGACTGAGCGCTTTCACCAGAAGCCTGGTATCATCAGAGTCATAAACAATTCAAACACACCCAGCATATTCTTATATACATTTAAGACATCAATTAATCAATTAAAATTCCTTAATTGGTAAAACATCCTTAAAGGTAACTATACAAAAGCCAACGACATTTCTAAAAATGCATATGTATCCATTAATGAAAATAAATGAAGAAAATATATTTGTATATATAATAATAAATAAATAAGGAAATAACCTTCCTGTCTTTGTTACCAACATAAACCTAACTAAAGATACAAATCAAAAAATGTATGAAATATAAAACTGAATGAATATAATATGTTATACAATCAATTCTAAATGTAATGATATTAATGTTGAATGAAGTATTCACAAATTGTGAATATTTCACAAACCCAAATTGTGTTGTTCAGTGTGTAAACAACAATATAACAAAATCAGATACTTGATACATGAAATATTAACAGGGAATTTGGAAGTTAATTTGAACAACAATGATGTAGAAATACATAGTGTCAGTAATATGTATTCCATTCCAAAAGAGGGAATGAAACATAGTATCCAAAAGGAAATGGGGTACATTATATACAACTATACTGATTTAATCTTGAATGAATCCCATTTTAAATTATTTAGCAAAGGGGAAAAGTTTGTACCAAGTTTTGGTTTGGATGTAACCCATGTATTGAAAAGTTTCAAGCTATTTATAAGGGAAATTAACTTAAAACTTTATTTCCATACATCAGGTACTAATAGTAACATATCCAACGGGTTACACCCCTCCAATTCACTTAGGAGGAATAGCACATTCATGCCACTGACTAACAAAGAAATCAGCATTTTTGAAAGAATGGTGGAATACGAGTTGAGGAGACTTTGTTTGCAAAAGGGCCACCCATATTGACAATTTGGCTAACAATGAAAGGGCAGTACTTAAAGAACTCACATCGACGGGCCAATATAGATGCATGAGACCTGATAAGGGTGGAGGGATGGCCATCATGTACAACATGGATTACGTTGGCCAGATGATGTCCATCTTAAATAATGACAACACCTATATTAGAGTATCGATTCACGAGATCAGTTCAGCATACCAGAAAATTGACATGTACTTATTAGATGCTTTATATCAGGGAGTGATCAATGAGGCAGATTTTCACTTTTTAGTAGTGAAGTTTCCTTATATGCCAAAATTTTTTGGCATACCTAAGACCCACAAGGGAACTGATTCTCTTCAGTTTCGTCCTATTATTTCAGCAAAGGGTTCTAAGACCGAGCCCTTGGCAGCATTTGTAGATTTCCATTGTAAGAAAGCTTTAACAGATGCTGAACATATACTGAAGGATTCATGGCACTGTTTAGAAAGGTTGAATTCAATTGATTTTTCAAAACTAGGGAACTTTGGTTTTTTAACAATTGATGTTGTGAATCTATTTTCAGTAATTCCTCACTTGGAGGGTTTAGAGCTCTTTTATGACAGCCTATATTCGAATAGGAAATTTGATATGGAAAAATTGGAAATTTGTTATGGACTAATGGAACTGATGCTCAATAATAATTTCTTCATGTTTGAGGGTGAAAGGTACAAACAAATGACCGGGGTAGCAATGGGTGCTAAATGTGTCCCGGTCTATGCTAATTTAGTTCTTCTAGCATGGGAAAAAAAGTACATTCTTAATTCTAGATTTGGGAGCAGTATATTGTCTTACAATAGATTTCTGGACGACCTACTCATTTTATGGAAGGGTGATGAGGATAGTGTTGGGGAATTCATGGACTATATAAACAAGTGTTCTGGATTCCTCAGATTTACATATAATTGGAATAGTGATTATGCTAAATTTTTTGGACATCAGGATTTCCAAGAATGAAATGAAGTTTGTAAGTAATATATATAGGAAACCTAGTTATGCAAATTCTATGCTGCACTACACTAGTTGCCATCCCTTGCACCAAAGGAGGGGCTTGGTCAAAGGTCAGATGGTTCGTCTCTCTAGGTTGATCAGTGATGATGAGGATTTTAAAAAAGAGATATACATACTCATTGGATTTTCCTTGGATAGAGGTTATCCTTTGACACTTCTAATTAGAACTAAAAAAGAGGTGTACAAAAAGAGGAAAATAAATACTCCCCAATTTTGAAAACAGGGGTTAAGGATTTAGTTTTGTATGGGTTGAACAGTGAAGACAACAATGTGGGTATGGATAAAGAAAGGCCTAAATTTATTTTGAAATATAATGACACTTCCTTAGAAATCTATACAAACTTAAAAATGCTATGGGATTACTTTCTAAATGAAAGTTTAAAATCAATTTTGGGTGACGCCCCAGTAATAGTCTTTAGTAGGGGAAACAACTTGAAGGATATACTAGAGAGAAAGTGACAACTTTGTTAGATCACAAATGAATAGATGTGGTAGTTGTAAATGGTGCAGATATATAGCAGTAGGTTCCAACCTCATTGTAGCAGGCTTTGGTCGTACCATCGCATGCCCTGGGCGATGCAACTGTGTCACCAAGTTTTGTGTATATGTTGCATCGTGCATGACATGCGATGCTTTTTACGTGGGCAAGACTATAAGATGTTTAAAAGAGAGAATTAGGGAACATTGTGGTTCCATTAGAAGAAAGGATGACCACAATGCCCTCTATTTACATAGTAGAACTTGTCACAAATTCAAAAAATTTTTATTTTTTGTAGTAGACAAAATTAAACCTGACACATTTGGAGATGTTGACAATCTAGTTGCCCTCCGGGTAATGGAATGGCAGATTAGGTTAAATGCTACTAAATACCCGGGGATCAACGAATGCATTTCCTTAAAACCTTTGTTAAAATATAGATCTAATTTTATTTAGATTTTATCCTATTGGATGACTGTCTAACATTTTTTTCAGATGGTTGTAATATTAACATGTAACTGTTGAATTGTTATATTTATTTACACTAACTAGTTCAATGTATTGAAAATACAAAGTATCTGATTTTGTTATATTGTTGTTTACACACTGAACAACATTATTTGGGTTTGTGAAATATTCACAATTTGTGAATACTTCATTATAGGTTCATAGGTTCATACTAGGCTATCTGCCCGAGGGCATTTACAAGCCTAGCCCATAGTTTTGTGGCTTACGCCACCCCTTTAGTATGGGGAACTATACCCATTATTTTGCTGTGCCTCTGTTGAGCAGTGACACTGAGGTAATCCCTGGGGTATATCTGCGATCTCCCATCCATTGGTCAAGATTTCTCTTGAACAAGGCCAGCGAGGTGCTCTGCCTCACATATACCGGGATTTTATTCCACAGCATAGGGAGTCTTTGGGTGATGAATCTATCCCTCCAGCACGTCCTATTAATAGCCGTGTCGAGGTTTAAGTCTCCGCCCTTGTGGCTCTGACGGATCTAGATTTTTGAGGTGAAGCATATTCATCAAATCTGGGTTTGACATGGCCTTGTATGTTAGGCAAAGGTCACCTCTGAGCAAGCAGTGCGACTGAATAGAGCTGGAGTTCTTTCAGTCGGGCAGCATAGGACAGATGTTTGAGACCCTTTATCCTTTTGGTGAGGAACTTTGTGGCCTCTCCAGCTGCTGCAAGTGTCGGGTCAGATACATTCGAATGGGGCATTGTACTCAATCATTGGTCTGATGAGTGATGAGTATAGGGAGACTATGACCTCCCTTGATCTAGATGAGAATCCCTTCATGATAAGGTGGGCAATGTAGAAGGTCTTCCTAACTACTTTAGCTACATGGGTGTCGAATGACAGACTACTATCAACCCGGGTCCCCAGGTCCCTGATAACTTCTTCTGTACTCAGTGGATTGCCACCTATTTGGTAGCTAGGGTAACCTTGTTTTTCCGAAGGGTATGACTATGCATTTTTGGCATTTAACTTTAGGCCATGGCTCTGGCACCAGTTATCCGCTTCTGTGAGACCCTTCTGAAGGATATCTGTGTCAGATGTGTTTTCTACTATGGCGCCCAGTTTGCAGTCATCTGCAAACTTTGTCAGCCATAACCCTCCTGTGTTTGCTTGTACTGGAAAAGTAGATGCCAAACAAGAGTGGGCCCAGGACTGAGCCCTGTGGTACACCACTTGTGACAGGCTTTGAGTCTGACATGGCGCCAGCAACTCTGACCCTGTGGGTTCTGTCACTCAGCCAGTTTGCAACCCATCTTGTGATGTATGGGTTAACATTTAAGCTGATGAGTTTTTCAATAATACCCGAGTGGGGTATTGTATCAAAGGCCTTCGCCAGATCGAGGTAGGCTGTATGGACTGCCTTTCCTCATCAATGGCTTTGGTGACTGTTTCAAAAAGTCAACCAAGTTTAGAAGGCATGATCTGCCTTTGACAAAGCCAAACTGGGATGGATCCAAAGTCTGCAAATTCCTATGTCTTTATTTATGAGGTCCATTATGATCCTCTCCATGGCTTTGCAGATAAGGCTTGTCAAGCTAATGGGCCGGTAATTTCCAGGGTCGGTGGAGGCACCGCCTTTGTGAAGTGGGACCACAGTTGCAGTGCGCCACTCCTGGCACGTATCCAGAGGTAAGACTATGATTAAACAGCTGTCCTAGCTGTGGGTTTAATTCCTCGTTGAGTTCGTGGAGCACACAGCCAGGGACACCATCAGGTCCCATGGATGCTGTGTTTTTGCTTTGGAGAGAGCAGTTCTCACTTGGGCGTTGGAGATGTTTGGGGGCTGCAATCGCTGGTATAGATATCTCTCCTTTTGGGAGGGGAGAAGTTTGCACTGAACCTGTCAGCCAGTATGTTGGCAATGTCTGTAGGATCAGTAATCTTCACATCATTTTGAACTAGTTCTGAGCATATCTGGGAGTTTCCTCCCAGGTTTCTAACATAGCTAAAGAAGGCCTTATGATTGTCTTTTGAGTCTTTAGCTATTTTTCTCTCAAAATTTGCTTTGGATGATTTTATGAGAGCTCTTAGTTTTTACTTATAGTGATCAAGGGTGTCTTACCTTTTAAGGATTTTGCTCTATCTTGTAGTAGCTTCCTCCTTTTGTTGTAGAGTTTGTTTATGGCTGGGGTCCACCAGAGTGGACGCTTGCCTTTGGTACAAAGAGTCTTTGTTTTGCTTGGGATTGCCTTATCCATGCAGTCCTGCAGGTGCTGGTAGAAGGCATTTGTAAGTGATTCAGCGGCTTGAGTACTGTTTTCCGTCGGCTCGGGGCCTTAAAGGAGACCACACTAGTCTTTAGAAGTGTGAAGTCGGCTTCGAGAAGTTCTTTACTGTGGTCTTTTTATTTCAGGTGGGGGTGGGATGAGGACCTCCAGCGAGATTAGTTTGTGATCTGATCTCACCAGTGAGGGGTATACTTCGGTGTTGAACATTGTGCTCCCATGTTCGTGATGATGAGATCAAGTATGTTTTCTCCTCTTGTGGGGATGGTGACTAGTTGTTCCATGGCATTTGAGTTTATGAATTCCAGGAACTTTTGGGCTAGGGTGTTTGGGCTTGAGTAGTGTTCCCAGTCTATATTAGGGTAATTGAAGTCACCTAGTATGATGGTGTTTGGTGATACATTTATCCCTCTAGTGTTTTCAGGAAGGCCATGTGAGGTTCCTGAGTTTGTGAGGGTGGCCTGTAACATGCTACAATTTGCAGAGCAGTCTTGCCTATGGTTAATTGCACCTGGATGGTCTCCGATGCATCGTCGTTGCCACCAGTCTTGAGGTGTGGGTGTCTTTGATGAATATGGATACCCCCTCCTTTCTTGGTATTGTCCGGATTTTGGGGCCGGAACGCATGATAAGAGGTAAAACCTGATAGTGCTGGGGTGCTCTCAGGAGCCTTGAACCAGGTTTCTGTCACTGCACAGACATCGATGTTCTCCATACTGAGAAGGGCCTCGAGTCGTGCATTTTGAGATTTAGACTTCTGGCATTGAGCAGCATTACCCTTAGTTTTTTCCTTTTTGTGTTCTAGGGTGGTAGGTTTAGAATTTGAGCCTTGCCTAAAAAGGCACTATGGGGTGGCAAGAGCCTTTGCCAATATCCGGAATCCCAGGGTGACAGGTGCAAGCCGCCCTTGCGAAGCAGCGTGGCTTGTCCAGCATGTCATCCCAGGCAGACAGACATTGGATCCCCTTTGAATGACACCAGAGTTTAAGCCAATTGTTAAAGCTGATCATCTTATCTCTGTATTGTGGCATCATTCTTGGTGAAGGTAGGATACTGCTCAAGGTCAGGGTCATACCTGCCTGGGCTACATAATCAGAGAGCTCCTCAATGTCTCTTTTCATGTAGTCCAAGGAGGTACGTCTCAGGTCGTTTACACCAGCGTGGACAATGACTGAGTCATATTTGTACCTGCTGTTGAGAGACCTGAGTGCTTGCATTATGTGGCGGATTCTAGCGCCCGACAGGCAGCTTACTGTGACCTTCTCCTTACTCAGTCTGGTGAGCGGGACGCCAGTGTGTCTGCCTATGGAGTCACCAATGACTAGTGTGTCTGGCATTGTGTTTGGCCTTAAGGGCTGTGACTGTTTGACACTCTGACTGTGAGGTCTATGTGTTGCAGGTGTTGTGTTCTGAGGTGGTGGTTGTTTGGGTGTCTGCTTTGGTGGCCTCTGCTGTTTTGGTAGATTTTTGATCAGAGCCGCCGAGTATGTCTTTGTGTGTTTATGTGTATGATTTGAGGTTGTGATGGTACTATGTGAGACTGGGTCTATAGTGTGTGTGGTAACCTTCTCCTCCTGACTGGTCTTGCCAGTCCTATGTTGAGAGAGCTCAGCCTCCAGTTTGGCCGTATAGTTGCATCTCTCGCATGTATTTGTGTTTTGTGGGAGGAGGAGAGGGTGTGTGGTAACCTTCTCCTCCTGACTGGTCTTGCCAGTCCTATGTTGAGAGAGCTCAGCCTCCAGTTTGGCCGTATAGTTGCATTCAACATTAATATCATTACATTTAGAATTTATTGTATAACATATTATTATATTCATTCAGTTTTATATTTCATACATTTTTTGATTTGTATCTTTAGTTAGGTTTATGTTGGTAACAAAGACAGGAAGGTTATTTCCTTATTTATTTATTATTATATATACAAATATATTTTCTTCATTTATTTTCATTAATGGATACATATGCATTTTTAGAAATGTCGTTGGTTTTTGTATAGTTACCTTTAAGGATGTTTTACCAATTAAGGAATTTTAATTGATTAATTGATGTCTTAAATGTATATAAGAATATGCTGGGTGTGTTTGAATTGTTTATGACTCTGATGATACCAGGCTTCTGGTGAAAGCGCTCAGTCGTGGAATTGTGGATTAAATTGCTTCCTACAGTTTTCAGTGGTCTTAGCCTTATTGTGACTTTTTTCCTGTGGTGGACCTGTTCACTTTCTTATTCGTCAAGAAGTTGAAGTTCTGCATGGTTATGGTTAAGTCCATACTGCCAGTACTATGCAAGGACGAATTTATGTGCTGTGTAGGTATCGAGGACATGTAGTATAATACCAAAATAGACTAGTGCTCCTGAAGACGGTTGTCCTTCTGTCTAAGAGCCAATCATTACCAGTTCAGAGTACTGCACTTTGGGCTCACCACTGCCCCCAGGTGTTCAGCAGATGTATGGCAGTCAGAAATATGTTCAGACGAACCACCACAGAACCATTAAAAACTCCTTTAAATAAAATTATTAAAAACACGGAACACACTATGTACTCCCACTTCCACGTGATAATTTGTCATGCATTTGTTTCTCATTACAAACTGGATGCAGTATTTAGAAACAGGGCATCTTTTGGCTCAGCGGTCCTTGGACATGTGTTTCGATGTGGTCCACCCAGGATTTATGTAGCTGGGGACTCTGAGCCAAGAGTGAGGAAGAATGAAATGGGCAACATCAGATTTAGAAGTTATGTACTTAGCATAACTTAGCATCTGTGTTGTCCAGTTTTATTCTTCCTCGCGCCCCTTCCCCCATCCATCCCCCAACCTAAACATTTGAGAGAGATCTAGACGTTGTAGGAACCTGTAGGTTCATATATGTATATATATTTTTTCCTACTGATAGCCGTTATAGATTTATGTAAGTAGGGCAACAAACTTGATCTGAGGAGTTAGAGGAGAAGTGAGGCATTATGGGAGAGGGAGGAGCTCAAGGCTCAGATAGTAAGTTTTGAAAAAGGGCCGAGTCTGATCCGGAGACCCAGTAGTGAGGAAGAATGAAATTGGACAGTACAGATGCCAAGTTATGATAAGTATAACTTCTACACATTTAGACAATCAGCTACACAAACAGGGACAAAAGGTGGAGGATTCTCAGTCTACATTAGCGACAAGAATAATTGTAGGTTGGAATTTATCCACATGCAAATCATCATAGACAAAGTTCCATACCATATTATAGCATGATATTGGTCACCCTCCATGTCCCTAGGACCCATAACTTATACTTAGACCTACTGGAGACACTCACCAATAAACAAAATACCTTATAAATGGGAGACTTTAACTACCCCAGTATATACTGGAAAATGCACTCTGCGTCATACTCACAGGCACAACGGTTCCTGGACTTTATTAACACAAAGACCCTTAAGTAGTGCACACACCCACTAGAGGTTCAAAGTACTGGGCTTGGTACTCACCAATATGAGTGAGCACTGCCCCCTCCCCACAAAGCTATCTCCACAGTAAAAATCAACTCTGTAACCCCAACAAATCCTGTAACAGTTAGGGACTGTTCCAAAGCAAATTACACCCTATTCAGCAATTTATCAAAATTCAGTGCCCCTCCCAGCACCTGCGTTCACAACAACCTTTGCAGAATCATTCACAGAGAACGCTGTACAACCATTTAAATGGCTGTATAGAGTCTGGTGTTACCTACAAGAAGTGAGTCCAAAACAAATTCTAAAAACAAACCACACTGGTGTAATCCTAACCCTTAATAGGGGGAGTCATGGTTAAAATCATGAAGAGGAACTCCCATAAATGAGGCAAACTGTCTAACTGATCTAAATAGGAATGTAAGAGGACTAATGAAGACCTACAAGGCCAATTATGAGGTTAAGATAGTCTTACAGTATAAAAACAAACACAAGGCTTTCTACAGCTATGTCCAAAACCTCAAAGGCAGCACATAGTGCCGAGCTGGTGATCAGTGGTGGCACCTTCACTGAGCAGAGCAACATAGTGAATTTGTTGGCTGACAGATTCATCTCGCACTTCACCCCCGACCCCCACCCCTTGCCTCCCTCCTTGAAATACTCTACTCCCAACTATTAACAGGGAGCAGGTCATAGCAGCTCTTACTGTGGCCAAAAGCACAGCCTCAGTGGACCTGACATTATCCCAGGATGCCTCCTAAATAGCTGGAAACATGATCTGTCAGGACCACTCTTGTCACTTTTTAACTATAGCCATCAACCGACCCGGAAACTACAAAGCTATTAGTCTGACTAATCTTTTATGCAAATTCATGGAACAAGTTGTCATGGGAATGATCAACAAAGGTATAGGCAACCTTTAGACACTGCTTCCATCCCAATGTGGCTTTATCAAGGGAAGATGTGAAGTTGTTAAATCTCACCGTTTATTCTCACTGATGGGTTTGGAGCCGATCCTCGGCTCCGACACGGCCGATAGCAAAGCTCAAGGTTTGCCAGTAGCCCGAGACCAAGCCCCCCTTATCCCACAATGCACTGCTGGAATTACCTCTGATCTAGTTTGCAGCGGCAAGAGAGATCTCTCTGATCCAGCTAGCTCGGACCATTTTTGGAAAAAACAACAGCAAGTCTATATAAAACGTTTTCCTTTTTGTTTAAAAAAAATAGTGTGTGTTAGTCTTAGGTCTTTTCATAATATAACCTATAGTTTCAATAGTTATAGCTTAAAAGTTAGTGCCTTGTTGGCTTCTTGGTTTGTGTGGGCCTTTTGCCCTATTTACTCTTATCTTTATAATAGTCGGGCCTTTTTTCTGTGGGCCTCTTTAGCCCTATATTTGTAATCTATAATTGTATTGTTATAGATAGTGCCCGGATTGGGCTTAGTTGTTTGTGGATCTTTACAAGTGAGTAAGGACGTTATTATCTTTTGCAGTTTACTGTTTGTTTTATTTAAATATGTCTGATGAAAAGGGGAAATCCCATCCTAAATCGGGATTTAAAAATGGCCAGATTGTGGGCAGAAAATGTCCGTCACTGACGGACACATTCAATGTGTCTACTGTCTGGGGGCTAAACACCTCCAAGACACCTGCATTTGTCACTCCTTTTCTTCAGGAGTCCTTTTGGAGAAAGGAGGAAACTTATAGACAGGGGATTGCCACAGCAATATTTTTCTGAGGTGTTGAGTAGCCATGAGGGTACTAGTACGTCCTCCAAATCCTCAAAATCCAAATCTTCAGTGACAAAAAAGGCAAAAACTTCAGGAGGAGGGTCATTGGTTCCACAGACATCGGAACAGAGTGTACCTCTGATTCGGAACCAGCTCTCGGTATTGGAGCCGGTCTCTGAAGTTCCTTCTTCCCCTCTGCTCCAGTCAGCACCCTCGGTGCATTCAGCAAAGTCCTCAGTCAGCCTTTCAGATTTGGACATGGATCTGCTAGGGCAGAAGCTTTTACAGGCACCAGGACTTGCCAAATTGTTGTCGGCCCCGACCAGCTCGTCTGTGCCGAAGACCATGGAGACGGATTTGTCTACTCCTCCTCCAAGCCGTACTGGACTCTCTGAGCCGAAGGAAACTGAACCCTTGGTTGTCGAACCCTTGGAGCAGATACCCATACTGGTGTTATCGGCTCCATCTACTTGGATGTCCTTGGCGCCAACCGAGGACTCTAGGAGGCGACGCTCTCCCGTCAGGTCCGGGGAGGATAGTCGAACAGATTTGTCTGTGCCAACCCTTCCTCTCGGGGCTTCGACTTGGATGAGCTCGGCTCCTACCTTGGGCTCGGAGCCCAGGGTTTCGGTGCTGGAGGATCGGACGGTACTCTCGGGTCCGTCCACTCCTTCTCGTTGGAGCCATGGTGCCTTTGATGCTATGAGGAGAGTTTTGTCTCCAAACACAACGTCAGCATCGGTTCAGCTTTCCCTGTCCCCTCAAGCTCCTGTGCCTGCTTCTTCATCTATCGGTCACTCTAAGCGTAGAGACCCCGAGCCTCAAGTACCCCCACAGGGCATCCCCTACTCTTTTGAGACCTCCCCAGATTCCCCCCACTGAGGAGGTGCCCAGGAAGAGATTGTGCAAGAGGAGGCACTTAGACTCCCCACAGGAGTCCTTGACATCTGACATGGACTTAGATGAGTCAGAATGGTCCCCTCAAGCCCCCTCTGAGGATATCTCCTTTGCAGAGATACTAGAGATCCTTAGTCAGAGGGGCGATTGGCAGTCCAGGACCCCTACTAAGGATGAGTCCATGCTCTTGAAGGCTTTTTGGGTCTCAACCTTCCACTTCTTGGATGTCTCCGCCTTATGACAAGCTCATGGAACTGATTTCACATAAGGTGTGGGAGTCACCGGAGGCCATGGAACCTGTTCCTCGTAAACCCAATAAAATTATGTCTGCCCCAGTGGACAAGCCATTTTTGACAAAGGGAGTGCCTGTTGATGCCATGGTGGTAGCTGCAGCCACCAGAAAGGAAGTATCTGAGACATCCACCTCTATCCATCCCCTAACAGAGATTCTAGGGTCATGGATAGATATGGGAAGCGCATGTTTAGTTCAGCGACTTTTTCTCTGCGATCACTGAACTACTTAACCCATTTTACGAGACTACAGAGAGATCTCCTGAAAGAGCTATGAGATGCTCTCCAGGGTACGGTAGCTGCAGGGGTGGCCAACAAAGTCAACGCCCAGCTCGCTACCCTAAACTCAGTGGTAAACTCGTCCATGCGTCTCATATCCTATACAGCTGATGGTTCGAGTAGAGCTGCTAGTTCGGGCATTGCTCTTCAAAGACGAGCCTGGATGCGTCTCTGTTCCTTTGCGGAACCCTTTAAGTCTTTCTTTATTTTAATACCCCATTCGATGGCTCATCACTGTTTGGGCCCAAAGTAAAGGAAACTTTAACCAGGTGTGAGCAGGAAGGCAAGACCTTATCTGCCGTTGGAGTCCGTTTTTCGACCCCTACTCGGCCCTACCCCAAGGGCCCCAGGGGAGAGAAAATGTGGTTCCGAAAAGCACAGACAGCCTTTCAGGACACACGTGGAGAAACCCCCTTTAAAGGCAGAGGAGAGAGTTATAATGGAAGATGCCGCCCCTGCAGCAGAGGGGGTCTGCAGCAACAGGGTGACAGGGGGCAGTTCTCCGGTCAGCCCTACCAGCGCCCTTGAAAGGGGGCCTGACTGTTCGGCTCTGGAGGCAGTCGGGGGTCGCTTGTCTTTGTACCCAGAAGCCTGGCTAAACATAACATCAGATACTTGGGTACAAAGCATCATTTCCAGAGGATATTTCATTCCATTCTCTTTCCCTCCCATTCCTGTAAAGAGAATCCCAGATGTTCCACCCAATCTCAGGGAACAAGCAGTCGTAAAGGTCTACAGATTGCTAGAAAAGAATCATCCAACCAGTCCCAGCAGACCAAGTTGGATTTGGAACTTACTCAAGATTCTTTTTGGTACCAAAGAAAACAGGGGACTGGAGACCTATCTTGGACCTCAGCAGACTCAACCAGTTCGTAAAGAAAGAGAAGTTCCGAATGGTCACACTTCAGTCCATTCTTCCCTTCTTAGGGAAAGGCGATTGGATGTGCTCCATAGATCTCAAGGACGTGTACTATCACATAAAGATGAACAGACGCTCCAGAGATATCTGTGCTTCCAGCTGGGGGCCAATCATTACCAGTTTTGAGCCCTGCCCTTTGGTCTCACTACAGCCCCCAGAGTGTTCACCAAATGCATGGCAGTGGTCACGGCTCACCTGAGACGCCTAGGATTCCAGGTGTTTCCATACTTAGACGATTGGCTATTAACCGCTGCCACCAGGCATCAATTTACTCAGATAACACAATACACTCTGACACTCTGCCATCAATTGGGCATTACAATCAACTTTGAAAAGTCTGCCTTATCGCCATCGCAGCATAACGTATTTATAGGAGCAGAATTAGATACCTCAACTACCACTCTACGTCTCACTGTCGAAAGAGTCTCTCTTCTCCGCCAAAATGTCAGCTTACTGATGTCAAAGAACAGAGCTACAGCAGCAGAGGTATTGAAAGTACTAGGTTTGATGGCGGCAGCAATCCTGGTTATACCACTCACAAGGATACATCTGCGAATTCTTTAATGGCTCCTCTTCGCTCAGTGGTCTTACCAGAAACTACCGATGCACCACGTGATTCTCATCACGGATTCTTGCAGGAGAAACCTTCGGTGGTGGTTGACATCTCCATGTCACAATCGGAAGACCCTTTGGCCCCCCCCCCTCCCAGTAGCCACTGTGACCACGGACGCTTCCCTGATAGGGTGGGGGGGCATTTTCAGGGAAAGACTGCCCAAGGCACATGGACAGATCCAGAGTCACATCTGCACATCAATGTTCTAGAGTGGAGAGCGGTACTTCTGGAGTTGCAGTACTTTCAGGACTCTCTTCCTCTAGGAAGTATTGCAATTCAGATGGACAGCATGTCAGTAGTCTGGTACTTGAACAAACAAGGCGGAACCAAGTCTTACCCTCTTTGTCGAGAAGTCCTCGGGGTCTGGCAATGGGCTGTGTCGTCCCAGCGTTTTCTATTAGCAACGCACATCCCGGGGAAATCCAACGTGATGGTGGACAAGCTAAGCAGGGCGATATTGCTCCCTCATGAGTGGTCTCTCAAGCAACAGGTTGTGGAGTTGATTTTCTGCAAATGGGGCCAGCCTTGCTGCGACCTTTTTTGCCAGCCACATCAATTCAAAATGCAGAAGCTACTTTGCCCAAATACCACCTCCCGGTCATCCCCCAAGAGATGCACTTCTTCCCGATTGGCCCCCGGGTCTCTTTTATGCATTTCCACCCTTCCCATTAATACCCAAATCGCTGGGAAGGACTGTTATACTCATAGCCCCCTACTGGCCTTGACAGATTTGGTTTCCGTTTCTCCACCAACATATTTTGGAAGGTCCATGGATCCTGGACCCAGTTCCGGACCTTCTGACGCACCCGTCAGGGAACCTTCATCCTTCACTGCAGTCCCTGAAACTGACTGCTTGGCTAATCCACTTCCCCTAATTGCCAGGCTTCATTCAGTTTCAGAAGATACAAGACAAATTCTCTTGTCCTCTCACAAGCCATCTACCAGGAAATTATATGGCAGTAAATGGAAAAGATTCTCAATTTGAGCCAACGCGCAGAACATTGACCCTTTCTGAGCTCTGCTATCTTCTATTTTAGAATTTTTGACAAAAATTTTTAAGGAAGGAGCAGCAGCTGCTACAGTTCGAGTTCAGTTAGCTGCCATCTCAAATTTTCACCTTGGTTTTGGTGGCAAAAATGTTATAGGCCATAAATTATCTAAGACTTTTCTTAAAGGCATTCTTCATATGTGACTTCCGATCAAAATTCCCTATTTTCCCTGGAATTTAAACCTTATGCTGTCTCAAATTATTCTTCCTCCTTTTGAACCAGCATCATCTTGTGATCTCATATTTTTATCCTGAAAAACTATATTTCTTGTTGCCATTACTTCTGCCCGCAGAGTGTCAGAACTTCAAGCATTGTCTATCAGACCACCTTACATGATTTTCCATGCTGATAGAGTATCTCTCAGAACAAACCCCTCATTTTTACCTAAAGTTTGTTCTGAATCAAATATCAATCAGGTCATTGAGCTGCCAGTCTTTCTTCCCAACCACTCTAGCAAATTGGAATACATGCTGCACAAACTTGATGTTCACAGACAGCTCAGATTTTATCTTGACAGAACTAAGGATATTAGAAAATCAGATCAACCTTTTATATCCTTCTCAGAAGCATGAAAAGGCAATCCAGTGGCTAAAACAACTTTATCTAAATGGTTATCCGATTGCATATCCTTTGGTTATGAAAATGCGAGCATGCCATTAACACACAAACCTAAGGCTCGTTCTACCAGAGCCATCTCTGTCTTCTGCTTTTTAAGCTAAATTGCCCCTTGACAATATTTGCGCTGCAGCCACTTGGTCTAAGCCTCATACCTTTATCACGCATTACAAAGTGGATAAGGCTTCAAGGGACAGGTCTCCCTTTGGTTCTACGGTACTGAAGAACATACTCCCATGAGCAACCCAGGATTCAGGGTGCTAGGGACGCTACCCATCAGTGAGAATAAATGGCGAGATTTAACTTCACATATAGAAGTTATGTACTTAGCATAATGTTCCATGTGAGTTGTTTATCTCGCCTTTATTCTCACGTCCCTCCCTCCTTCCCCCTCCTGGCTGACTGTTGACTTAGAGGCTAGTACCATTCTGGTTATTCAATATTTCTTCCTCCCCTTTGGGAAGTGTTCTTGGTAGAAATACATAAAAGGGTATGTTTGTGTGTGTATATTTATATGTGTGTGTGTGTGTGTGTGTGTGTGTGTATATATATATATATATATATATATATATATATATATATATATATGTGTGCGTGTAAATATTGTTACTCGCAGCAAACAAGATCTGAGGTAATTCCAGCAGTGCATTGTGGGATAAGGGGCTTGGTCTCGAGCTACTGGCAAACCTTGAGCTTTGCTATCGGCCATGTCGGAGCCGAGGACCCATCATTGAGAATAATGCGAGATAAACAACTCACATGGAACGTTATGGTAAGTACATAACTTCTATTTAATGCGTACTAAACCTGGTGGGTGACTTTGAGAAGGTCACCAAGGCAGTGGGTGAGGGGAAATTGTGCATACCACCCACTTGCACCTAGCTAAGGTGTTCAATGCAATATCCCTCTCTGGTATAGTTGAAAAACTCGCCAAACTAGTGTAAGCCCCTGCATAACCCACTGGATTGCTAACTGGCACACAGGATCCAGGAAGTCAGGATTGGTGATACCACCTCCCCTAATAGACCAGTCACCAGTGGGGTACCCCAGGGTTTCATGCTGGCACTGCTTCTATTTAGCATCTACTTCTCAGAGGAAAAGGCTAATGTCAGGGGCTTTCGGCTGTCTAAGGTTGCAGCTGACTTCAAATTGGGAATTGTTATAGATTCCCCCATGACACACACATCTTTCAAGAAGGTCTAACAAAGACAAATCACTGGTGCCAAAGTCACAGACTAAAACTCAGTGCCAAGAAATGCATTGTAGTGCCTTTGGGAAAACAGACACCTAGGCCAAATTATTCCATCGATAAGACACCTCTAAGAGTTGGCCTGGTAGTCAGCGTCTGGGAACATATGTAGCTAGTAATCTGTGGCCATGGTAGTAAGAAAATCATTCTGTGTTGCCCAGCTTATAATTAAGGACATGGCATCCAGGTCCAAGTATGTCATAACGCCACTTTATCCAGCCCTTAACAGACCCAGAGTTGAATATAATCTTTGATCTAAGGCAAATTTGTAACAGTTAGTTCCCAGATAAATACAGTGGGATTACTGAATCGGAAAGATGCCACTCAGTAGTAGTATGCACCCCCCCCTTGTAAATTATATAATTGGGTCCATTGTTTGTGTAATGCAGAACAGGGAAATGGCAAAAATGAAAGATTTATTTTCTGTCTTTGAAATTCAGAAAGGCAGAATGCCTTTTTCAAAGCTTAGTGCTCAGAACTGTGATTTGAGTATTTGTTTTGTAAAAGTTCCCATATCCCTTAGGTGACGCAGTGCAGCTGTAAAACTGCAAAATTTCCTCCTCCACATGATGTGTGTTGGCTGTTCCAGTTTGGAAGTGGCTGGACAGAGCGTAGTAAAGATGTGTGCATTTGCGGATGCATAGTATAGTGAAAGCTGCCTTGTCTTATCTCATTATGGTTCCTGGTTGTACATTGTTAAAGTGAAAGCTCATTTCTGTTTTTTTTTTTTTTTTTTTTTTCAGTAAGGTCTATTTTTCTTTAATTTCCTGCATAGGCATTATGGTTATGTTTGTTTTATGCTCAGATGTATTTTATTGAAAGCATTTTTTATATAATGGATTTCCACTCACAGGTTATTTCTCAACATTTCAGTGGGTTACCACAGTTAAAGCACTTTTGACATGATATGTTTTATAGTGAAATAATGTTTTGTATTAAAAAAACAACAAAAAAAACTTGTTTCCTTATCTTTCTCTACAGTGCGAGAGGCTGATTTTTTTTAATACTGTCCCTCAGCGCAACCCTGTCAGGGAATAAAATATTTCTTCTCTTTCTACAAAGGGATTTTTAAATACTTTGCTGTCCTAAAGCTTGTGGGCCTTCAGCCCCCTTCTAGTTGACCTGTGGCCCATTTGTTCCCCATTAGAGGAAAAGGTGACTAGAGGAGATGTCATCTAGGCATCTGTGAACAGAGCTTTGTTTTTCATTCACAGTGGTGGAGGAGGAAGTTTGTACTTATGATCTGACCCCCCCCCCCCGTAGATCTGTCGTGTACAGCTCCAGGAATAGGAGCGCTCAGTGCACAGTATGCCCTTTCATATAGTATGCGAGCATGCATGCTGTAACCTTTTGATTACAGAGCAACACATTGCTTAATGCATCTGTGTGCATGTCGTGACCCAGAACAGTCTTTTATTCCAGGTTTATATAAAACTGTTTGCTAAATTGTTTGACAATAACTGCATCTTTCAGTTTGTGATTAAAGGAGTTTTACATTGATAATATATTGAAGTCTTTTGGTGATTTGTCTTGGTAAGTGTGATAAAAGGAGCAAGCCCTCCCTAAACAGAGTTGCGTATGTCATAGTGTGTTTATGGCAGAAGGTGGAACACCACACTTGGCGAAGTTGTTTTCTTAAGCATGTCTTTTTTTTTTTCTA
The DNA here is from genome assembly GCF_019279795.1 of Protopterus annectens. Taxonomy (NCBI): domain Eukaryota; kingdom Metazoa; phylum Chordata; order Ceratodontiformes; family Protopteridae; genus Protopterus; species Protopterus annectens. The sequence continues at coordinate 1,754,557,179 of NC_056744.1, read as the reverse complement.
TCTAGGTGCCTATGGAGGTCTGTCAGAGAGACCATCTGCCTCTGTCTCCCCAAGTTCAGTCTCCATTACTGCATCTCATTTTGATTCCATGGAAATGTTGCCTCCAGAACTGCCGCCACGAATTCCAATCGATGAGACATCTGACCGGCTACCAGCAGTGTCTGCAGTGAACCCATTACCAACTCCATTTCCAGACACACCTGATACGCCTGGTATGGTTTTATTTGCGGTGCAGTAGACATTCACTGAGCTGATGACTTAATTTTATACCAACAGTACATTTTAATAATTTTGTCATGATTATTTTAAACAACTTCACCTTTCAGATTACCTCTTTGCTTTTTATTTATTACATTTTCATGTTAATGGTTAGTATGTTGACACCTTAAGTTCAGAGTAAAGTGCTTGGATCCATGTTATTAATAGTTATTCCTTATGGTATATTTGATTTAAATCAGTTGTGTTTTCCTGACATATTTGAATCAAAGGATAAAGTCTTGTGTGTGATTCCATAAATGTATGCAGTATCAAAGTAAACAGTAGTAGACAGACATTTAATCTTTTTTTTTTTTGTGTGTGTGTAATTTTCCAGTGATTTAGTAGTTCAGAGGTTTATGCATTAATGAATGCTTTCTGATAGAAAGCAGCATTTTAAGGCATCTTGTTCATGTGCCATGCCAGATTATTGTATTCAGGAAGGTAGCCAGTTTCCCAGAAGGTTAACATACGAGAGTAGAATGAAGTGTCCAGTGGGCAGATCATAGTGGTGGATCCTTAATTTGCCTTCTGCTTGTAGATGGCAGTGACCTGATAATTGGCAGAGTGCTGGGGACTCCCACAGATGTGGCAACAATGCTTACATGTTTTGGACGCTTTTGCATAATACAGTTATGGGTGCTGGAAAGACAGCAGGAATTTCATGCACTGCTTTGACTGGTATCCTATGTGAAGACATGCATACTTGAGTAGTAGATCAGAGTCCCAGGATTAGTATTTAACAGTGAATGCAGAGGTACATCTGATGCCAGATAAGGAGTCTTAACTGCAGTCATAGTTAATGACCTATTTTTTTTGTATCAGTAGTAAAGAAATTGGGATTCAGCAGAACCACAGAGAGCATTAGCATAAAATGCAGAAGGGCAGGAAATTGTTTCAATACTGTGACAGGCATTAGTAGGGCATTTTCTGCAAGTTCAGCTCTATAGGCAGTTGTCTTAGGAGGATGTAGGCATCTCAAACTCTAGATCAGTGTGTGTGTGTGTGTTGTGTGTGTGTGTGTGTGTGTGTGTGTGTGTAGCTTTAAGAAGCTATCCAAGGGCTTGCACAATTGTATAAATACTGAGCAGTTGCAAGTCTGACTGCCATTTTCTAGATCGCTGTTGAGATTGAAGCATGTATGTATGTAAGGTCTGTCTGTTAACTAGTTTGTTTTATGATGCTACTACCCATCTTGATGTGTTTCTGTGAATTAAAGCATCTAAAAGTACCCCGCCTGCTTGTCATCTATGTTAGAGAGGGATGAGCGACGCAGTGTTTGAAGTAAGGCAGGAAACATAGATGTTCATCGTGCATATGCAGCTGCAGTCATAACAGATGGGTTATCCTGCCGTCAGGTGGGTCCTCGGTCGGCCGAATTCCAAAGTCTAGGTCCGGCGTTGGTTGTCGTCGCTTCTTCCCTGACGTCAGCGCGGCAGAGGTATAAAAGAGGCAGCCGACACCATTTTCTTCAGTCTTTCTTGCTGCGTGGTGCCCGAAGCAGAAGCAGTTCGCAAGTGCCGGTCGGCCAGCTCCTGAGATTTACGAAAGTATTTCAGCCGAAGTCTTCTTGAAAGCTAAGTACCCCGTCGGGGAAACTTTTCTTGCCTCAGACCGATGTCAGACAAAGTTAATAATTGTATTTCATGTGGGAAGCAAATACTGCATAAGGATTTCCACTCTTTCTGTATACCTTGCTTAGGCCCAGACCACGACGTCTCGGCCTGCCGTTTTTGTGCTAGATTCAATAAGCGCACTATTAAGCTGCCATGGAGTTCGCCCTTCACTTTTTTGGCAAAAAATTTAATTATATTATGTCGTCGGATACTCCGACTCCAGTTTTGAGCAAAAAACGCAAAGGTAAGGACCAACATATGAGGTCCGCACCATCTACTGAAACCACGCTAAGGCCGACTACTAGTTCTCCGGTACTCAGCGAGGCGCCTACACAGCCCCTGAGTACCGATGACAATGCATTACCGGTGCCTTCAGTACCCGAGGTCGCAGGCTCCTCGGCCCCCATTCCTACTACAGATCCAGACGCCACTCCTGGCGGGGAAACTCAGAATTTAGACAGGCCTGCCATTTCTCAAGGGGTCTTCAGGCCTTCCTCCTTCTCTATTAAAGCCTTCACTAAATCTAAAGCAGCCATGAAAACCAAAAAAACAGGTGCCTCAGACCCCCTCTCAAGGCACCATGCCTAAAAAACAGATGCTTAAAATGGCTGAGGATTTGATTACTCTCATCAGGGGTTCTCAACCCCCCTCTGACAAAAGGCCCAGATTAGAGGAAGACTACCCTTCCTCAGATCAAGCTTCTATTACCTCAGAACTATCTGAGGACCAAGATTATGCCTATTCTCCATTCGAAGACTCTGATGCAGAGGAGTCTATTCCCTCGGTCTCCCTCCCTGAGGACTTCTCTTTTGGGGAAACCCTGCATACATTGAGGGAACACTTTCACTGGGAAGGCCAAGATTACTCAGATTCCAAGAAAAGGCTCAGGGAATCTCTCCTGCTCCCCCAGCATAGGCCTCTGGCTATCCCTCCTGTTTTAGATATATTGGATGATGTGTATACAGAAGCCAGCCTTAATCCTGATTCTTTGCCTCCAGCTCCTGTTAAACCAGACAGGTATTGCCGGGTTCCTGATTCTCACCAGTTCCTATATAAAAGCCATACTGCTGACCCAGAAACAATTTCACAGGGTCCCAAGGGAATTAAGGCCTCTACTGCTAAAAATCCATTACCTTCAGAGAGAGATTCCAGAGCTTTAGAAAGGTGGGGGAAAAAGCTGTACACCTCGGCCACTTTAACCATGAGGGCATTAAACTGTCAGTTCCATATGTTAAAGTATCAACAGTTTTTGATATCTCAGCTGAAAAGCAAGATGACACAACCAGATTTAAAAGAGTTGCAGGATTTGTTGCATGGTGCAGAGCAAATGGGTAAACATACCTTGCAGTGTGGTTTTGATGCTTTAGCGGCCTCATGTAGAGCTGCTGTTACGGGGTCTGTTATACGCAGGCATGCTTGGCTCAAAGAGCAAACCTTACCAGATCATGTCAAAGCTAAATTATTAGATGCACCTCTTCAAAAAGATGTATTGTTTGGTGTTAAAGCTGAGGAGGTGCTAAAGAAAATGGAGGAAAAAGCGAAATCAATGCAAACAGTGAAAGATTTCTTGCAGGTACAGCCTCCACGTTTCAGCAGAAACTGGCCTTCAGAAATTGGTCCTTTCCAGCCACAGACAGACCTCAAAGGGGCAGATACAGGCGCCCAAGGGGCAGAGGGCAACCTTAAGGATCTTTCAGAGCCAGACAGTGGCAAGCACCATCCCCAAGAGGTGGAGAAGATAGATCACTGTCTTTTAGAAAACAGGCTCAATGACTTCCCCCTACACCTGCCAAGCAAAGCTTTAATGGCAGCACCTTTGGGCGGAAAACTGACATTATTCTCAAAAAATTGGCATATTGTTACAAAAGACAAATGGATTCTGGACATTATAGACAGAGGCTACAGGTTCCACTTTCACACCCTTCCAAAAATGAGAGGCATGCCAAACCTGCCACAAGATCAAAGGGCAGAGGCACAAAAACAAATTTCAGCTCTCATGGACATGAAAGCAATTCAAGAGGTACCTGCAAAAGAACAAGGTCAAGGGTTTTATTCCAGACTATTCCTGGTACCAAGGAAAGACAAAGATTGGAGACCTATCTTAGACCTATCCATCCTAAACATATATCTACAGGTGCCAAAATTCAAGATGCTCACATTACAGCAGCTTCTTCCCATGCTGGGCAAGGAGTCTTGGCTGGTAACATTGGACCTCAAGGAGGCATACCTGCATGGCCCTATCAGACAAGATTGCAGAAGATACCTCAGATTTCTTGCAGGTTCAACCCATTACCAATTCTCTGCATTGCCCTTTGGCTTATCTACTGCGCCCAGAGTGTTTACGAAATGCCTGGCATCAGTAATCGCCTTCTGCAGACTACAAGGAATACAAATCTACCCATATCTGGACGACTGCCTGATCCAAGCGGACAGCAAGGACATACTACTGCAGCACCTGGCGTTTGTAATAAAACTGTTGAACTTCCTGATACACAGTCAGCAAAAAGAAATCAAAACTAATACCCTCTCAACAAATAATTTTCCTGGGTGCCTACTTGGATACAACCACCCAGATGGCCTACCTCACGCCAGACAAGCAAGGGCAACTGTCTCCATACTTCAGAAAAATGACAACTTACACCAGGCTAACTGCAAGGAAAATCCTGCAGGCTCTGGTATTCATGGCATCTTGCAACCTACTAATCCCATGTGCAAAGCTGCATATGAGGAAACTTCAATGGTACCTGAAAAACTTATGGTCTCAACACAGCCACAGCTTGGAAACAATTATCCCACTCATTCCATTCCTTCAAAAGGAATTTTTGTGGTGGACTCAAGCTTGCCAAAGAAAAACAGGTCTTCCTTTCTGTGTACCTCAAGCAACTCAAATCATCACAACAGACGCCTCAGACTACGCCTGGGGAGCACACATGACAGATCAGTGCATTCAGGGAAAATGGACCCGAAAAGAGAAGCACCTTCACATCAACCAAAAGGAAATGCTAGCCGTGCAAAAGGCTATTATGACCTTCAAAGACCTATTGCATCCAGGCCAGCAATTGATAAGGACAGACACCTCAGTGATGTGGCACATAAACAAACAGGGGGGAACTCATTCATACCCCCTGTGCAGGCAAGCCATGACCCTATGGAACACAGCACTGGAATTGCAAATTCAACTGCAGGCACAATTCCTGCCAGGGAAGGAAAACACACTGGCAGACAACCTAAGCAGAAATTTGACAGATCCACACGAATGGAAGTTGCATCCTCAACTTTTCCCAAAGATAACTCAGGCATGGGGGCAGCCAGACATAGATCTCTTTGCTACCCACAGAAATTGCCAGTTGAAAAAATTTTGTTCAAGGACCTATCATCCACAGGCCAGGAAAGTGGACGCACTTTCCTTCAATTGGGCAACATCGACAGTCTATGCCTTTCTGCCTCTTCCTCTGCTGCCCAAAGTTCTATTAAAAGCCAGAGCAGAGAGGCCGAAAATGATTCTCATCGCTCCAGACTGGCCAAGACAACACTGGTACCCGCTCCTGAGAAGCCTGACACATTCCCCACCATGGATCCTACCTCTAGTCCCTCTTCTGTTGTCCCAGCACAACTACAAAACCCTTCACAGCCATCTCAAAACTCTAAATCTAGCTGCATGGAGAATTCCTTCATTTCCCAACAGTTTCTCCTCTCCAAGGAGGTGCAGGATGTCATCTTGGAGGCCAGAAGACCTTCTACGAGAAAGGCTTACTCCGCCAAATGGAAACGATTTTGTGCCTGGAACCAAGAAAAGGGACAGAATCCTTGGGTAATAAATATACCTCAAATTTTACAGTACCTAGCTGAGATGTTAAACAATGGACTTTCCTTCTCCTCCATCAAAATCCACGCTTCAGCCATTTCTGCACAATACAATACAGATCCACCATTATTCTCACCCTCTCAAGGCAGTTCCTCAGAGGGGCAAAGAATTTAAAACCCCCAAGGAAGCCACCAGTCCCTGCTTGGGACCTCAACTACGTATTGGAAAAGCTGACCCTTCCTCCCTTCGAGCCAGCTTCTTCAACAGTTACAGTACTTGTCATGGAAAACAGCCTTTCTTCTGACTATCACCTCAGCATGCAGGGTTTCGGAGCTACAGGCCCTCATGGCTGTGCAACCATTCATCATTTTCCATCAGGACAGAGTTTCCTTACGAACCAATCCTACCTTTATGCCAAAGGTAGTATCCAGTGTAGCTTTGAATCAGACTATCCACTTACCTACCTTTTATCCTAATCCACAAAACAAAGGGGAAAGACTACTACATTCCTTGGACATTCACAGACAACTTCGTTACTACTTGGACAGAACAAAGCCATTCAGGAAATCTGAGCAACTCTTTGTGTCCTATGCTGTAGGTGCTCAGGGAAAGGCTATTTCCAAACAGACAATTTCAAAATGGATAGCCGACTGCATACGCTTTTGTTACTCATTTCATGGAAAAACTGTGCCTGCATGCATCAGATCCCACTCCACCAGAGCCACAGCTACCTCTGCAGCCTTCCTCAGGGGGGTCCCTACCAAGGACATTTTGGAGGCAGCCACCTGGAGTTCAGTGCACACTTTCTCCAAGCACCATCACCTCCCACTATACTCAAAATCTAGAGCGGGCTTTGCCACAGCAGTCCTGCAGGGCATCCTAACCCCTCCTAGTTCCACTTAGTGCCTACCACCCTTACTAAGCTTTGGGATTCTACCCATCTGTAATGACTGCAGCTGTATGCACGATGAACATAGTACAGTTTTGTACCTACCATAAATGTAGATGTTCGAGTGCTCATACAGCTGCAGTCCAGGTTTCCCTCCCTCCATCCCCTCTTAGGACAGGCCTTATGACAAACACTTTTCATTATGGTGTATTTGCTTGCAACTACTGTTTTTGATTTATCAACATTGCATCTTTGCATAACATTGTTTGCCTTCCTTCTGGGGGCACCTGACATCTGGGGCAAGAAAAACTGAAGAAAATGGCGTCTGCTGCCTCTTTTATACCCCTGCCGCGCTGATGTCCGGGAAGAAGCGACGACAACCGACGCCGGACCTAGACTTTGGAATTCGGCCGCCCAAGGACCCGCCTGATGGCAGGATAACCCATCTGTTATGACTGCAGCTGTATGAGCACTTTAACATCTACATTTATGGTAGGTACAAAACTGTACTTTCATAGCCCTTCCTAAAGAATATGTATGAGGGAAGGCTAAAAGGAAGGGAAGAGACAAGGTGATATGGTATTAATTTACTAGTACATCCTTAAAGTTCATAAGGTGGGGAGGGTGGCAGTTTTTCTAGAAAAAAAGCCAAGGGGACCATAGTCTGTCACTGCCAGCCCAGCTGTCTGGAATTTTGTAAATAATTATTTGTCATTTGTGAATATTGATATGATTTATACAGAGCTGTATGTTATGTACTGAGCTTCAGGAATGTAACCACAACATACTCTGCTGGAACATAGAATGTTAACTTACAAAACCACAAGAAAATAAGTTGAAATTAAGTGCTTTATGATGTGCTATAAAAGTTAGTTTCAATGCAGCAAGAAGACAGGATATCTAGAGCCAGACGTTTTTCTCTTATCTTGGAGAGAAATATTTACTATGTTTAAAATGTAAACACGTTTTATTGCTTTATGACTTCCTAGCAGCTGCACATCTGAGATATATTTATTTTAACACAGAGATGTTAGTTTCTGGTTTAGCTTTGGAACTGAAGTCAGTGACAGAATGTGATGTCATCCAAGCCAGCCCAGCAGAAATATGTGATATTGATTTAAGAACTCTCATTCATTTTGTACTTTATCTTTGACCTGGAAACATCCATCATCTGCGCTTGCCTTGGTAATAGTAAGTAACCAGGGTACAGTAATTTCTTTTAGATATAGATAGGAATACTATAAGATTAGTTTAGATGTTTTCTGAATTTATTTCAGACTGTCCTGCAATGTTAGTATTTCCTGTGATTTTGAACTCTGTAGTTACTGTGTTGATTGTCTTGTTCTTTTATTATTTATTATTAAATATATTTAAGCCCATCTTTCTGGCTCATGCATGTGAGACATATTTAAGCTCTTAAGAGTACTTGCATATGTATTTGGTGACACTATACAGGCCACTCCTAAATAGCCTTGCAAGTTTGGTCAGATTTACCATTTGGATAATAGTAACATTTGGTAAGGCCTTAGAGTAGCTGATAGAGTTGGTTGGTGGCAGTGATAACTACCTTATAGTTTGGGCAGAAGGTGGCGTAGCTAGTAAACCTGTGCTAGCCTTTCGCAGGTGTGTGTGTCTGTGTGTTAATTCCCAAAGTGTGTCAGCTACCTGGGCAGGGACACGAAGCACTGGTTGGACAGAGAGGGTGCTGGAGGATGTTCTTCGTGTTTCACCATTGCAGTCATAACATTTGGGTAATCTGCTGGCAGGTTGCCCTCAGTCGGCCTGAATTCCAAAGTCTTGGGTCCTGCGTCAGTTGCTGTCTCCTCTTCCATGACGTCAGGTCGTCAGGGGTATAAAACAGGCAGCCGACGCCATTTTCTTTAGTTTTTCTTGCCACGCGGTGCCCGAAGCAGAAGCAGTTCGCAAGTGCTGGTCGGCCGACTCCTGAAATTTTCAAATTCGAGTTTCAGAACCGAAGTCTTCACTAAAGCTAAGTACCCTGTTGGGGAAACTTTTTCTTGCTCCATACCGATGTCAGTAAAAGTTAATAATTGCATTACTTGTGGGAAGCAAATACCTCGTAAGGATTTCCATTTATACTGTATTCCTTGCCTAGGCCCTGATCATAACGTGCCTAGCTGTCGGTTTTGTGCTAGATTTAACGAATGCACTATTAAGCGTCGGTATATCTTTGCTTCAGAATATTTTGGAAACAGATTTAACTATCCTTAAATGTCATCGGGTAACAATCCGACTACCGGAGTTCACAAAAAATGCAGAGAAAAGGACAGAGACAGACTCTCGAGGTCCAAAACCGATGACGAAGTTTCTCCTAAGCCATTCGCCGGTTTGCCAGTACTCAGTGAGGCGCTTTCGTAGCCCCCTGATACCCGCTACTTTTGAGTCGCAGGCCTCTACCGAGACCCATGTGGAGTCTGGCACGCCGCTAGATTCTCACAGTATTGTACCCGCGGATGTCTCTCCCTCGGATGGGTCCGGAGCCGTTGAGCAGGCACTGGCTTCTGAGGGTGTATTCGGGCCACAGAATTTTTATATAAAACTGGCGCCAGCTTCAAAATCAATGACAAAAGCAGCTTCTAAAGCTAAAAAAACTACGCTTGAGCCACATGCACAGGCCTCTATGCCCAAAAAGCAGATGATCAAAATGGCTGAAGACCTTATTACCTTGATCAGGGGTACCCATCCCCCTCCAGATGAGGCCTAGGCAAGACACTGATTATGAATCTTCAGATCAGGTTTCTATTTCTTCTGATTCCTCTTCTGATCAGGAATTTTCTATACCACCCTATGAGGATTCTGATGCAGAGGAATCTATTCCATCTGCATCTCCTCCTGAAGATTATTCCTTTGGAGAAACCTTGCATACTTTGAGGGAGCATTTTCACTGGGAGAGTCAAGATTTCTCAGAATCAAAAAAGAGGCTTAGGGATTTCCTTCTTCTCCCTCAGCATAGGCTTTTAGCCATACCTCCTGTTTTAGACATTGTGGATGATGTGTTTTCAGTGTCAAGCTTGACTCCAGACTCCTTACTCTCCAGCTCCTAGCAAGCCAGACAGATATTACAGGGTTCCTGACTCTCACAAATTTTTATTTAGAAACCTTGCTGCTGACCCTGAAACTATTTCAGAGGGTCCAAAAGGTGTTAAGGCCTCAACAGCAAAAAATCCTACCCCCTCTGACAGAAATTCCAGGGCACTGGATAGATGGAGAAAGAAGGTTTATACATCTGCAACCTTGGCAATTAGGGCCTTAAACTGCCAGTTTCATATGCTCAAGTATCAACAACATGTTATGGGATTGCGGAAACAGAAAATGATGATGATTTCTGAATGTGCAGAAAATAAAGAATTGCAGGAATTATTGCATGCAGCAGAACAAGTTGGAAAGCATACTTTGCAATGTGGTTTTGATTCCTTAGAGGCCTCCTGCAGGGCCGCAGTTACTGGATCTGTGATTAGGAGGCATGCCTGGCTAAAAGAGCAAAATTTGCCTGATCATGTTAAAGCTAAATTGCTGGATGCACCTTTACAGCATGATACTCTGTTTGGTATTGAGGCAGAAGAGGTTTTAAAGAAAGTGGAAGACAAAGCTAAGTCTATGCAAACTGTAAAAGACTTCTTACAAGTGCAGCCACCAAGATACAGTAGACACTGGCCTACAAAAAATTGGTCCTTTCCTGTGTTCGACAGAGCTCCACGGGGCAAATCCAGGCGCCCTAAAGGTTCTAGATACCAGTCCCAGGATTCTTACAGGTCAAAACAATGGGGTGCTTCTACCTCCAAATCTGGAGGAAATAAAGCACAACCCTACAGTAAACAGTCTCAGTGACTTCCCTCTGCCATCACCAAGCACTTATCTTTTGGCAGCACCCTTAAGGGGAAAATTAGCACTTTATGCTCAAAATTGGCAGTTAATAACCCAGGACAAGTGGGTGTTAAACATAGTACCGATTCCACTTCCACACTGCCAATTGCAAACGGTTGGCCAGATCTGCCAAAACATCAATGGGCAAAGGCACAGAAACAAGTTACGTCCCTCATGGATATGGGGGCTATTCAGCAAATACCAGAACAGGAAAAATGACAAGGGTTTTATTCAAGACTGTTCTTGGTACCCAGAAAAGACAAGGCCTGGCGCCCAATACTGGATTTATCAATTTTGAATACATTCCTGAACATTCCAAAATTCAAAATGCTAACTTTGCAGCAGCTTTTGCCCATGCTGGGCAAGAACGCTTGGCAGGTGACATTAGACTTGAGGCATACCTGCATATCCCAATAAGGGAGTCGTGCAGAAGATACCTCTGTTTCAAGGCTGGCTTTATGCATTACCAATTCTCTGCACTGCCCTTTGGCTTATCTACTCCGCCCAGGGTCTTTACGAAGTGCCTGGCACCAGTAATTGCATTTTGCAGACAAAGAAGTATACAAATCTGTCCTTACTTGGATGACTGTCTCATTCAAACAGAGAACAAGGACATTCTTCATCATCTGGCGTTTGTGAAAAGGCTTCTAACATGCCTAGGGAACACAATAAACGAAAAGAAATCACAACTGGTACCCTCTCAAAAGATAACATTCCTGGGTGCAAGCTTGAATACAACTGCCCAGATGGCTTTCCTCACGCCAGAAAAACAAAGGCAACTGACTACTTACTTCAAACAGATGGCAACAAAAACCCAGTTATCTGCAAGACCAACTCTGCAGGCTTTGGGGTTCATGGCATCCTGCATTGTACTGATTCCATATGCAAGACTGCATATGAGGAAACTACAGTGGTACCTTAAAAGTTTATAGGTTCATAGGTTAGTACTAAGCTAACTGCCCTTGTGAGCCATTTTCAGCCTAGCCAATTATCCCTTGAGACTCAAACCCTGCACCTTGTGTTTGTAAGGCAAACACCTTAACCAATAGGCCACCCTCCCAACCCCTGTCAATATTGGAGTCAATATTGTCACAGTCTGGAAACTGATTCCTCTCATTCCCTGCCTACAACAGGAGTTTCTTTGGTGGGCAAAGGCATGTCACCAAAACGTGTGACGAGCTTTCACTCTACCCCCTGCCAGCCAAACCTTAACAGATGCATCAGACTATGCATGGGGGACCCACCTGGTGGGAAGATGCATTCAGGGCATATGGACCCCAAAACAAATGCATCTGCATATCAACCAAAAAGAGATGTTAGCTGTTCAAAATGCCCTGACAGCCTTCAAGGACTTACTTCATCCAGGACAACTACTGATAAAGATGGACAACACCATGGTTATGTGGTACATAAACAAGCAGGGGGGAACGCACTCATACCCCCTTTGTAGACTAGCCATGGCATTGTGGGACACAGCCTTGACTTACCAAGTATGTCTTAAAGCTCAATTCCTGCCAGGAAAGCAAAATACTCTGGCAGACGACTTAAGCAGAAACCTTATGGGCCCTCACGAGTGGAAACTAGATCCACAAGTCGTCAGCATGATAACAAAGAAATGTGGGAGCCCGGACATAGACCTGTTTGTCTCTCCTCGGAATTATCAACTGGACAAATTCTGCACAAGAACTTATCACAGACAAGCATGGAAAGTGGATGCCCCATCATTCAGTTGGAAAAACCTATCAGTTTACGCCCTTCCTCCTCTGCCTCTTCTTCCCAAGGTCCTACTAAAGGTCAGACAAGAAAAAAACAAAGATGATACTGATTGCCCTGGACTGGCCCCACCAACACTGGTACCCAATCCTAAGGAATATGTCTCCATTCCCAGCTTGGTACTTGCCTCAGATACCTCACTTACTGTCTCAGCAAAACAATCCGCTCCAAACACTGAACCTGGCACCATGGCTGATCATGTAGTTATTCAAACACCACCTCTCAGTAAATCTGTGATGGATGTCATTTTGAAAGCCAGAAGGTCTAGTACTAGAAAATCTTATGCTGATAAATGGAAGAGATTCTCTGCTTGGAACCAAGCACAAGGAACTGACGCAGCAGAGCCAAATATTCCTCGGATTTTACAATGCTTGACTGAGATGCTTGACAAAGGCTTATCTTTTTCATCAGTAAATATCCATGCCTCTGCCATCTCGGCTCATTACAACACAGAGCCCACCAGTCTTTTCTCATCCCTTTGCTAAAGCAGCATCTTAGAGGGGCCAAAAATTTAAGGCCTCCCAGAAGATCACCAATTCATGCATGGGACCTCAATTGTGTGTTGGAAAAGCTCACCCTGCCTCCATTTGAACCAGCTGCTACTGCAGAACTTAAGTTCTTATCATGGAAAACAGCTTTGTTCCTGGCAATTACTTCAGCAAGAAAGGTTTCATAGCTACAGGCCCTCGTGGCTGTGGAGCCTTTTATCATATTTTACCCAGACAGGGTGTCCCTCAGGACCAATCCTTCCTTTATGCCTAAGGTGGTTTCCAGTGTGGCTCTTAACCAAACTATTCATCTGCCAACTTTTTATCCAAATCCGCATAACAAGGGGGAGCAGATTCTGCATTCCTTGGACATGCACAGAAAACTAAGATTCTACTTGAGCAGGACTAAAGCTCTAAGAAAAACTGAGCAGCTACTAGTGGCATTTGCTGCAGGATCAGAGGGAAAGGCTATTTCAAAGCAGACTATTTCAAAGTGGATAAGCCACTGCATTCGTTTCTGCTACTTACACCATGGTAAACCGGTGCCCAAGGGCATTGGGTCTCATTCCATCAGGGCTGCAGCTACATCAGCAGCTTTTCTCAGAGGGGTACCAACCAAAGAAATTCTAGAGGCTGCTACTTGGAGTTCTGTTCACACTTTTACAAAGCATTATCATTTGCGCCTCTAAGTCCAGGGCAGGTTTTGCCACTGCAGTTCTGCAGGGCCTTATAGCCGCCCCTAATGCTGTTTAGCTCCAGTTTCCCATCCATAGCTTTGGGATTCTACCCAGATGTAATGACTGCAACAGCGAAACACAAAGAACATAGTACAGTTGTGTACACTTACCATAAATGTAGATGTTGGTGTATTCACTGTTGCATCTGGGTTACCCGCCCACCATCCCCCTTTTAATCTGGAGTTTCTCTTTCCTTCACTATTTTCTACAGCCTTTGTGGTGCATTTGCTTGTAGATGAAGGTAAAGTTTGTGTTGTTGCATGTATATATAGTTTATATATATTTTTGCTACCCATTTGGGGGACACCTGACATCTGGGTCAAGAAAATCTAAAGAAAATGGCGTCTGCTGCCTGTTTTATACCCCTGACGACCTGACGTCATGGAAGAGGAGACAGCAAGTGACGCAGGACCCAAGACTTTGGAATTCAGGCTGACTGAGGGCAACCTGCCAGCAGATTACCCAAATGTAATGACTGCAACAGTGAATACACTCTAACATCCACATTTATGTTAAGTGCACACAACTGTACTTTTTAGCTTGACCACTCGGCTGAGATCTTAGCCCTATAGCTGTGCCAGTGGGGAGTCTTGCTGGGGATCTGTAGAAAGAGGGAGAAACCAGCCCTAGACTGACTGTGATCGATGTCCTCTTATGGGAAATTTGTACTTTACTGTGTGTGTACTTGTAATCCTCCCATTGTGTACATCCCTCACTGTTGCCAGTGGTGAGGATTGAGGCTCCTTGCTTACTGGGCTAGTACAGGGGCATCACACACAGTATAAGAAAGAGTGATGTCATCTGGGAAAACAGTAAGCGTTGTTGTAGAAAAGAGACATTGGGTATTGCTGCTGTGATAGTATAAGACATCATTCATTAGGTGGAGGGGAAGTTATTAACAGAAATTGATAATGACTCCTGCAGGATAGATTGATGTTGACAGTAGCAGTTTATGAAACAAGTGCAGCTGGGTGTAAAGTGGAATTCTTAGCATTTGCAGTTCTGTGCTTATAACACTTATCATGAGTAACAAAACCTCTGCAGGAGTTTAGGGGACTTTGCTGTGCCCAAAGTTTGAGATGAGCAAGAAGGAAGATGGTTTGGAAAAGGGCAAAGAAAAGGCAGGAGGAACCAAAAAGAAGAAAGAAGCATGGGTCCAGTAGGCCTGTGCAGCCTGTCTGGACAGCCAGTCTTCCGGGCAGAGAGAGGAGGACAGGGACGCCGCTCCCCAGGCAGAGGGGGCTCCCCAGGAACTCTCCAGAGAAGAATCCTCTGACGCCCTCGCCAGAAAACCCTGCCCGCTGCCGCGCTCCACTCTGGAGGCAGTCGGACGCTGGAGCACCTATCGGCATGGCACCACCGCTTTACCTTTTCCGCAACATAGCATATTCCATTCCGGTCGGGTCACACGACAAGTCAGTCGCAGTCGTCTCACCCCTCACCAGTACGAGGTGGTCTCTCTCAAGTAGGAACGATATTCGCATCGGGTGGGGAACTCATCCATCCCTTATCTCCTCCTTCCCCCCAACCAACCTGAAGTTGATGGCTATTGCTCCAGTTCCACTCTTTGATCAGACTCCCGTATTTCGCCCCCTTAAGGCTGCATCCTGAACCATCCACTAGGCAACAAGTGGAAAGAAAACGGTTTTCAGGCTGAGCGGCAAGGCGGCTCTAAAACCCTTCCCCCTTCCCTTTGGTTGCTGTTTTTTAACCATTTTTTTTTAACGATGGTGCCAGCAGTTCCACGGTCAAAGACAACTCCTATGCAATTTCACATAAAGGTACTTTTCTTCTCAGGCCCCTGTAAACAAGTGTCTCCCTGGACCCTTCTAGTTCTCCGCTTCTTGACCACCCCCTTCAACCAAACGTACACGTCTATGAATTCTTCTGTCGCTCTTCAGACTGCCCTCTTATTAGCCACATTTCTCGCCAAGAGAGTTTCACAGCTCCAAGCATTATCAGCTAAACCTCCTTCTTCTGTCTTTCATCATCCGCAGAAAGCCATCTCAGACCAACCCGCCTTCTTCCTAAAGTAGCTTCTGAAGCAAACATTAATCAATCCATTAACCTCCTTTTTTTTTCCTAAATATGAAAACAAAGGTGAATACAAGCTTCACTCATTAGATGTTCACATTTCCTTTGCTAAATTTAATTTAGGCAAGCCAATTCTAAAAGTCTCACTATCCGCTGGATTATTGGCTTATCAAGCTTCAGGAAGGCATGCACGGAGGGTGTACATGCCCTGGCCGTCCCGTCGGTCCTCCGCAGCTTTTAAAAGGCCAGGATTTCCAGATGATATTTGTGCAGCGCATAGGGGGTAGAGCATCCTGGGTTGGGTGCTCCGGAATATCCTTCCATGATGGCCGCCCAAGATTTTTATGACACATGGATGCCTGCCTTAGATGAAAGATAACCATTTCAAATACTAGATTTTCTAAATGTTGCAACCAGGCAGTGTGTGGAGCTTTTCTTTTGACATTTTTTCCTATCCGTTCCTTCATTAGGCTCATTTCTGTTCCATGGAGATCAGGAGTCCAGTGATGGTGAGCATCCACTTTTGGAGTACCCCTGGTTTCATGGCACCCTTTCCAGACTAAAGGCTGCTCAGCTTGTGCTAGCAGGAGGACCTGGTAGCCATGGGGTTTTCCTTGTGCGGCAGAGTGAGACAAGAAGAGGGGAATACGTTCTGACCTTCAACTTCCAAGGAAAAGCAAAGGTGAGAAAATATAATCATGTCAAGATGTGTCCTAGGGTCTTTAGGGTGAGTGGCTCTTGAGGGGTTGTATCACATGTTTCATGTTTGTCAGAGTGAAAGTCCTATCGTACAACTCATCATCTGCATGGCTGTTCCATTTGCTTTGAAAGATTACAATGAAGGTGCAGTAATATTCGAAAATGTAAAGACTTGGTGATGCTTGTTTTGCAGCCTGTCTTTTAATTTTCTTTTGCATCTTTTATGCCGTGCGCATAGATACTATTGCTTCTGCAATAATACCTTTAGTTTTTTTCTTTAATTGTGGTTTACCTTGAATTTGGGACGGGGGAAAAAAAGCTCTTATTTGCACCTTCTAAGTTACTTCTGTTCATGTATACAGTTGTCACTGTATTTAGCAGCCACCCCTGGCAGATAACTTTTTCCTGCAAGTTGATAGATGTCTTTATCCTGATTACCGAGCTTATTTCTTGAAAGTGGACCTGTGTCTTAAATGGAGTATGTCTTTAGGTGTGTGTAGTCTTTCTATCATACAGGCCTGATCTCACTCAGAACATTCTTAGATAGACAGTCTGTGAATCTAAGCTGTACAGACCTGGTATTGCATAAACAGATTTCCTGCAGAATGAAGCGTCTGTGTGCACTAAATGATGGCAGAGTTATTATTACTTCAGAAATTTGTGTGTTGTTTCTCTTCACATTGTTGTCACACTTAGAGGAACTGAAGTTCAGTGCATGTCCTTCAAGGATGCATCTGCAGTCATAACAAATGGGTTGTCCTGTCGTCAGGCAGCCCTTCAGTCGGCCGGATTCCAAAGTCCAGGTCTGGCCTCGGCTGATGTCGCACTTCACCCGACGTCATCTCTGCTGGTCTTTGGGTATAAAGGCATCAGCCGACACCATTTTCCTCAGTCTTTCTTGCCGTGGCGCAAGCAGAAGCTGTTCGCAAGTGCCGGTCGGTCAGATCCAGAGATTACTACTACCGAATACTACTCAAGACTTCTATAAAGCTAAGTACCCGTTGGGGACTCTTTCTTGCCTCAGCCGATGTCAGAAAAAGTGAATAACTGTTTAACTTGTGGGAAACAAATACCTCATAAAGATTTCCACTCTTACTGCTTACCTTGTTTAGGCCCAGACCACGACGTAGCAGCTTGTTCAGCCTGTGCTTCATTCAACCGACGAACGCTTAGGCGCCGGTCGGAGTTTGCTGAACAGTTTTTCGCTCAGATTTTGCGTACATTATGCCGCCGGATCCTCCGACTACTCAAATTGTTAAAAACGCAAAGAAAGACCGACACTCGCGGTCCGCGGTTTCGCGAAACCATGGTTAAGCAAACATGAGTGTCTCGGTTTCGGCGAAACCGAGCAAACTGATCAAAGCAGCTGAATCAATGATTACTACTGAGGCCCTTCTACCCTAGTTGAATCGGCCTCAGAAATTTTACCTACTGTGGTTTCTCAGTGAATTATCGGACACCATCCCTTTGGATGTCTCTACCCCAGCACGTGGTGCTGCTAGGCCTCCTGCAGCCATGTCTATTAAGGCCTTTGCCAGGGCTAAAGCAGCCAAAACTGCTAAGTCTGTGCCTGTTAAGCCCCTCTCACAGGCCCAGTTCCAGTTCCCAAATGCTTACTCTGGCAGAAGATCTCATCTCTTTAATAAGGGGATCCCAATCTCACCCAGACAGGGCCTCTCAGCCCCAGAAAAGAGACCTAGAGCAGAGCCCCTGAGCCAGTGTCCTCAGATGACTCTTCTGATGATACAGATATTTCAGACCATCCAGAGGCTCCTTTTCCAATTATGAAGATTCAGATGCTGAAGAATCCATTCCAGCTGCCCTCCACCAGAAGAATTTTCCTTTGGGGAAACCTTACATGCCATGAGAGAACAATTCCAATGGCAGGGACAAGATTTCTCAGATTCTAGAAAAAGACTTAGGACCTTTTACACTTCCACAACATAGGCCTTTAGCTATACCTCCTGTTCTTCCTGTTGTGGATGATGCATTCAATGATGCTTGCACTGCTCCTGACACTTTACCTCCTGCCCCTGCTAAGCCCGATAGCTTTTACAGGGTCCCGGACACTCATCACCACTTATACAAGGCTCCTTTTGCAGATCCAGAGACTATCTCCCAGGGGCCTAAGGCAGTAGCTTCAACCTCAGCGAAAAACCCTCTTCCTTCTGAAAGGGAATCCAGGTCCTTAGACAGATGGGGTAAAAGTATACACCTCTGCTACTCTCTCAGCTAGAGCTTTGAACTGTCAGTTTCATATGATCCAATACCAAGAGTTTATGCTTGATCAATTAACTAAGAAACTGTCCTCTGATGATACCTTAGATAAGAAATATGTTCTAGAAATGGTGAATAACATTCAACAGGTTAGTAACCATTCTTTAAAATGTGGCTATGATGCACTGGAGGCTTCATTTAGATCAGCCATGACTGGCACAGTTATAAGAAGGCATGCATGGTTGAAAGAACAGGTCTTGCGGATCATGTTAAAGCAAAGCTAGTCGATGCGCCTATGGATGAGGTCAGTCTATTAGGTTCTCCTGCGCAACAGGTAATGAAGAAAATGGAAGAAAAGGCAAAATCTGTACAAACAGTTAAAGATTTCTTACAGGTTCAGCCCCAAGGTTTAGCAGGAACTGGCCTTCCAAAATTGGTCCTTTCCAGACTCCTCTAAAACTCAGAGAGGCAGGAATAGGCGTTCCAGAGGCAGAAATCAATCCAGAGGAGGTGCCTACAGGGGCGCCAGTGGCAAGGTAATAACCAGCGAGGCACAGATACAGCCACTACCACTGCAACAGGACAATCACAGTGACTTGTTTCTGACTCCGCCTACCAGGGAACAAATAGCAGCACCCTTAGGCGGAAAGTTAGCCTTATTTTCAAAAACTGGCACTATATCACAAGAGACAAGTGGATTTTGCAGACTATAGACCAAGGCTACAGGTTCCATTTCCACACTTTACCAGTAAAGAGGAATGCCAAACCTACCACCAAATCAAAAGACAGAAGCTCAAAACAAATAGCTCAATTAACAAAGATGAGAGCTGTGGAAAGGGTACCACCTACAGAACAGGGCAAAGGATTCTACTCCAGACTCTTCCTAGTACCAAGAAAGGAAAAGTTGGAGACCTATTCTCGACCTGTCCGCTTTAAACACATTCATCATTAATTCAAAATGCTGACCCTACAGCAACTTCTTCCCATGCTGGGCAAGGAGTATTGGCTGGTAACTCTAGATCTCAAGGAGGCATACCTGCACGTCCCCATTCGACCAAATTGCAGAAGATACCTCAGATTTCTTGCAGGATCAGAGCATTATCAATTCTCAGCATTGCCCTTTGGCTTATCTACTGCCCAGAGTGTTCACGAAATGCCTGGCATCAGTAATTGCTCACTGCAGACTTCAGGGAATCCAAATTTATCCATACCTGGACGACTGCCTGATACAAGCGGACAACAAAAGCAAGCTGACACAAGACTTACAAAGAGTCATTTGCTTACTACAAGCCCTGGGATACACAGTCAACTTAAAAAAGTCAAGACTGATACCATCCCAAACAAGAACATTCTTGGGTGCAGAATTGGACACAGTAAAACAGATGGCATTCCTAACTGCAGAAAAACAAGAACAACTTCATCTTTACTTCTTGGCATTAACAAAGCAGAACAAACTAACAGCAAGGAAAGTACTGCAGGCCTTGGGCTTCATGGCATCCTGCATAATCCTGGTTCCCCATGCCAGACTGCATATGAGAAAGCTACAGTGGTATCTGAAGAATTTATGGTCTCAACACAGACACAGCTTAGAAACCGAACTACCACTAATCCCATGCCTGAAACAAGAGTTCCTATGGTGGGCTCAGGCATGCCAGTCAAACCTAGGTTTGTCCTTCCACAGCATTCAACCAAGCCAGACCATCACAACGGACGCCTCAGACCTCGGTTGGGGGGCCCACATGCTGGACAAGTGCATTCAAGGCTTATGGACTCCAGATAGCTGCACCTGCACATAAATCAAAAAGAAATGCTGGCAGTAAAACTAGCAATCCAGAATTTCAGACCATTCCTCAAAGAAGGCCAATTGATGATAAGGACAGACAACACCACAGTCATGTGGTACATCAACAAACAGGGAGGCACTCATTCATACCCCTATGCCGAATGGCTCTGGACCTATGGAATATGGCTCTGACTTACAACATTCAGTTACAGGCAATATTTGTACCGGGAAAAGAAAACATCCTAGCAGACATGTTAAGCAGAACTACCTCGGATGCTCACGAATGGATGCTACACCCGGACATCTTCAAGGCCATCACAAAGAAATGGGGAATGCCACAGATAGACCTATTCGCATCCCACTCAATCACCAGCTCAAGAAATTCTGCACAAGGACATACCACCCACTTGCTTGGAAGGTGGACTCTCTATCCTTCAGTTGGAAAGGCCTGACAGCATATGCATTTCCACCTCTTCCTTTGATGCACAAGGTACTACTGAAAATCAAAGAGGAACGTCCAAGGATAATTCTGATAGCTCCAAATTGGCCAAGACAACATTGGTATCCATTACTGAGGAGCATGTCTCGGGAAGCGTGGACACTACCCTGATTCCTTTGATGTTAACTCAGAACGACTACAACATACTGCATCCAAACCTGAAAACTCTGCAACTGACTGCCTGGAACATTACATAAGAGCAACTAATCCAGATTTATCCCAAAGGGTTAAAGACATTATCCTTGAGGCCCGCAGACCTTCAACAAGAAGGAACTATGCAGGAAAATGGAAAAGGTTTGTCATTTGGAGTACTGAAAGAGGGAAAGATGTGTCAAAGGTAGATATTGCCAACATCCTGGAGTATTTGGCAGAGCTTCTCCATACAGGCCTGTCCTATTCCTCCATCAAGATACATGCATCAGCTATTTCTGCAGAATACAGCTTTGATCCCCTGTCTTCTCACATCCTCTACTCAGGCAGTTTCTGAGAGGAATCAAGAATGTAAAACCTCCTAGGAAACCACCATTACCAGCATGGGACTTGAACTTTGTGCTAAAAAATTGACACTCCCTCCATTGAACCAGCAGCAACAGCAGATCTACAGCACCTATCCTGGAAAACTGCTTTCCTGCTGGCAATAACTTCAGCAAGAAGGGTTTGAACTACAGGCTTTAATGGCAGTACAACCCTTCCTAATCTTCCATCAAGATAGAGTGTCCATGAGAACTAATCCTACATTTATGCCTAAGGTGGTATCCAGAGTGTCTCTAAACCAGGCAATCCACCTACCTACCTTCTTTCCCAATCCACAGAACAGGGGGGAAAGACTGCTGCATACCTTGGATGTACATAGACAGTTGCGCTACTACCTGGACAGAACCAAGGACAATAGAAAAACTGACCAGCTTCTAGTAGCATATGCAACAGGAAGGGAAGGAAAAGCATTTTCAAAACAGACAATCTCCAAGTGGATAGGAAATTGCATAAGATTCTGTTACTCCTACCATGGAAAGCAAATTCCACAGAACATAAGGCCTCATTCTACAAGGGCTACAGCCACTACCACAGCTTTCTTACGAGTGGCTACCAAGGACATTATAGAGGCTGCTACTTGGACCTCCGTGCATACTTTTGCCAAGCATTATAACTTACCTCTATACTCTAGATCCCGAGCAGGGTTTGCCACTGCTGTTTTGCAAGGGATCCTAACTACACCATAATTTCTTCTTCCTCCTCCCCTAGTTTGGCTATGGTATTCTACCCATTTGTAAGGACTGCAGATGCATCCTTGAAGGACATAGTACAGTTTTGTACCTACCATAAATGTAGATGTCCGAACAGGATAGCATCTGCAGTCAGGATTACCCTCCTTCCCCTCTGTGGTATTCCTAGGGTATTTGCCCACCTAATAGCTAGCTGGGGGGGGAATTCTTATGGTGTATTTGTTTGTATATATGTACATACATGACTATTTTTTGTGTTTGCCTTCTACCTTTTTGGAAACATTGGCATTTATCCAAAAATTTAGCTATCCAAGAGGGCAACTGGCATCTGGGGCAAGAAACACTGAGGAAAATGGCGTCGGCTGATGCCTTTATACCCGAAGACCAGCAGTGATGACGTCGGGTGAAGTGCAACACCAGCCGAGGCCAGACCCAGACTTTGGAATCCGGCCGACCGAAGGGCTGCCTGACGACAGGACAACCCATTTGTAAGGACTGCAGATGCTATCCTGTTCGGACATCTACATTTATGGTAGGTACAAAACTGTACTTTGTCACTGTATTTAGCAGCCACCCCTGGAAGATAACTTTTTCCTGCAAGTTGATAGATGCCTTTATCCTGATTACCGAGCTTTTTTCTTGAAAGTGGATCTGTGTCTTAAATGGAGTATAAAGTAATCTGCTGCCCTGCTTGTGTCTTTGTCATAGAAGGTTCCAGCGGGCTGGAGTTAGGAAGTGACTTGCAGGTCTGTCCTTTCCATCAGCGTCGCTAACGGTTTCCTGCCAGTAGTGCACATCACCTATTAATGAATGGGTCCTGTACAGACGTATAGTCTGTTGCTGCACGTTGGAGTTATGCGAACCTTGTAGGTCTTAAAGCTTTAGTGTGTAGTCTTTCTGTCTTACAGGCCTGATCTTGCTCTCAGAACATTCTTAGATAGGACAGTCTTTTGCAGTACAGTGTGAATCTAAGCAGCTGTACAGACCTGGTATTGCATAACAAGATTTCCTGCAGAATGAAGTGTCTGTGTGCACTAAATGATGGCGCCTGCACAGGCTCTGCACTGCTTAGAGACGAATATGAGCCTTTCCATGTTAAAAAGCCAGCATTTTCAATGGTGCCAACAGAATCCTAACTGCAAACTGTTTACTTTAGAGTTATTACTTCAGAAATTTAGCCAGTGTGTTTCCTCTTCACATTGCTGTCACACTTAGAGGAACTGAAGTTCAGTGCCTCTGTACTCTGCGTCCAGGAGTCTTGGACGTTTTAAAGAAATGACTGAACATTCAGGACTCGTGCAATGTCCACACTAGTTAAGGAAGTTTTCACTAGTGAAGGTCCTTTTGCATCCCCATCGACTCCTGATAGCAGTAATCGGGAACCGTGCAAGCCCCATGTTGTTCACAGCAGTACTGTCTTGTCAGCCTACCGTGCAAGCCCCATGTTGTTCACAGCAGTACTGTCTTGTCAGCCTTAAGTGGATTCCACTGGTACTCTCATGTCATACATGCAGTGACAACAGTATGTCAGAGCCATGGAGGACACCACTGGTCAGAGACTATTGTAGCCCCCATGTTATTTTTGGGAGTTATTGGAGAACCTTGCAGATCTTGGACTGTTAACAGCTGTACTCAGGAGACGTTTGACACACTGTTGACATCCATCTTCCAGAGCCTTAGAGAATAGGTGCCATTTAAAGAGACTTACAAGCCTCCCACTAATGGCACAGTTACTGGCAGAACCGTGCAGATCTTGCACTATTAACAGCCATACTTGGCCTTTCAAGTCTTACATTGTTAGTGATATTCTGTAGCGCTGCAGACTCTCCTTGTTAGCAGAGGTACTCCGGAAACTTGAAGACATGTTGACAGCAGTACTTGGGAGCACTGTAGATGCCTCATTACTAACAGCAGTATTTGAGAACCATGCACACTTCATTAGACTCCACAGTGCTGACACTGATAGACACCAGGAGTCTTATAAACTTACAGTAGACTGCCCACACCCCATATTCCTGACAGCTGTACTCTGGAACTTTCTGAATATCTGCTAATGCTAGTGTGAAAAGAAAACTTTCTTAAGGCTAGGTTGAGTGTGTGTTTAGAATCTCCTTCCACTTCCTGCATATGGAAGTGAAAGCAACAGTAGTTTCCCTGTCCACTGCTCCCTGCAACACCTGTATAACTGCAGTATCCCTATCCACTTCTGCCTGCGACACCTGCGTAATGGAATTGTCCATGACTGCTACTACCTGGGACACCTGCATAACTGCAGTATCCATGTCCACTGCTCCCTGGGACACCTGCATAACTGCAGTATCCGTGTCCATTGCTCCCTGGGACACCTGTATAACTGCAGTATCCATGTCCACTGCTCCCTGGGACACCTGCATAACTGCAGTATCTGTCCACTGCTCCCTGGGACACCTGCATAACTGCAGTATCTGTGTCCACTGCTCCCTGGGACATCTGCATAACTGCAGTATCCGTGTCAACTGCTCCCTGGGACACCTGCATAACTGCAGTATCTGTGTCCACTGCTCCTCGAGCCACCTGCATAACTGCAGTATCTGTGTCCACTGCTCCCTGCAACACCTGCGTAACTGCAGTATCCTTATCCACTTCTGCCTGTGACACTTGTGTAATGGAAGTGTCCATGACTGCTGCTGACACCTGCATAACTTCAGGATCCATGTCCACTGCTCCCCAAGACACCTGCATAACTTCACTACCCGTGTCCACTGCTCCCCAAGACACCTGCATAACGTCACTACCCGTGTCCACTGCTCCCCAAGACACCTGCGTAACTTCACTACCCGTGTCCACTGCTCCCTGAGCCACCTGCTTAACTTCAGTATCCATGTCCACTGCTCCCTGAGACACCTGCGTAATGGAAGTATCCATGACTGCTACTACCTGTGGCACTTGCATAACTTCAGGATCCATGCACACTGCTCCACGGACACCTGCATAATTGAAGTATTTGTGTCCACTGCTCCCAGTGACACTTGCATAACAGCAATGTACATGTCTAGAGCTCCCTGTGAGATCATATTCCACCTGTCTAGCACCTTGTCATGAAGTAAGTTCCTTCTCCTTTCCTTATGAAATTTAGAAAGTCTTGTATACCAGACCTGTCTGCTGCTTCTGTTAAGTACAACACCAACCCTGTACATAAACTTTTTCTCCATTTATTTCTGTTTCAAAGAATACATAATCAAAATCTCCAGCTTTTCTTAGCACCATTAATTTTTTACCTTTTTTTTTTTTGTGATTGGCTAGCCATATAAATATTTTGATTGCCTTTTTCTGCATGTCCTTAAGCATGCCAGTGCCCTTTTTAGGCAGAACTCTTCTGGTACTGTGCATGGTAGTACCGTTGAGGCTTGATTAATACCCTTTGCACACAGCAGGAGGATGAACTCTTTTCTTTTTTACAAACACATTCCTCCGTTGCTTTCATGTTGACGGTGTGCAGAACATTTTCTTTTTTTTTCTTTATTCTGGTGCCCATGATGAATTCTAGACTTCGTAAGGGTCATTGCTGTAGAATACATTTATTTGCATTGGGGCAGTCTGTTGTGGCCAGACATTGGTCCGTGGTTAGATTTCCCAGTGTTCGAGTCAGGTTGCATTCTCAAGCTGTGGCCATTAGAGGGTAATCTGTAATCTGGCTATGTAAAGAAGTGAGCAGCACAGTTCCTTTGCTTTTTTTTTTTTTTTTTTTTTTTGCCACCTGAAGTAAATAGTTATTCTTGTAGCTTCTCAGTGTTGTAACTCTTTAGACCTTGTTTTTCTCAACAGACTTGGAAAGCTGTATTTGATTTGTTAGGGTGAGTGACATCCCCTGAAAAAAATCATTAAGTGCTCTTATGTTTGTCAGCCCCCCAAACAAAAAAAAAACTCACAGCAGGTGCCTATTTGTACTTTGAAAACAATACTATATTAAGCTTTGTGTTTGTTTTTTTTACATTTAACTAAAAAGTTTCACTGACAGTGATACTCTTGTAGCATTTTTAGAGCATCAGAAGCTTCATCAGGTTTTCCTTTTCACCTCCATCTACATCTCTGTACTCTTAAGTCTTTTGAAAGGGGAAGAGTCATAGGGAGTGTCCAGAAGCACAAACAGTAAGGACAGTTAGAAGCACAGATCCTATTGAAATTAGTTAAGGTCTGCCCGTGGGTGGTCCTAGGCCTGCTTTTTATACTGTGCTACTCCCTTGCTGAATGCTGGAGTTACAGCTCCATCTGTCCTCTCCCCAGGATGAAGCCCACTGCAGTTCCAGAGCTCTGCTGATTGAGTCTGAGAGGGTTAAGACAGTATTGGGCTATTCCAGCTCTAGCAACATACAGATGAAAAAAAAAATGTTCAGTCAGAATAATTGGGTTTGAAGGAAAAGTAATCCCCTGGTGAGGATGTTCATCCCCAGATGTCTGGGTCAGAACCTGAGTTTAGAAAGGCTGTAGATCCAGAGCAGACTTTTATTTCTCCTGCTCCATTTGGGGCTTTGTTTTCTACATTAGCTTTGGGGATACCTCGGGAGACTAGACATCAGTGAGAGTGATGCTCAAATACAAACCTGTATCTGCACCTTGTGGATGTCGAAGAGTCTGGCCTTGATCCCTTATTCATTAGAGGTGCCTATATTTAACACCTGGATAAGGTGGATGGTACAGTAGTTGACCTTTTTCAGAAGGCTGCATCTGCATTCAGGACTAAATCACAACCCAGTGCGTCTGGGAACTGTCATTCCTCCTTCCAAAGGTGAGGAGGAAGATCACAAAGTACACGATTGCTTATTTAATAATAGATTTTTGACAGCTTGCTGCTCTTTCACTGGTGATAACCTCTTATGATTTGTGATGTCTGGCGTGACATCTAGAGTTTTGTCCCCTTCCTCTGCTGTTGTTGGTGCATGTCGGCTCATCATTGACGGGAGGCTGTTTGCCCACGCTGTGTCTTCAGTTCTTTGTCTCTGTAGTATGCGGGAGGATTGATGACCACTATTCTAACAGGACAGTCTGTCGCTTTGTCTGGGATCCCTGAGTTTTCAATAAGTATCCCTTTGGGGAACCGCTCGTATTGCTTTGGTTATTTTGTGCATGTTTATACTTTTCTTTTTTTTTTTCTGGCATCAGGTGTAAAGGTCAGAAGCTAGATTTCTAGGCGCATGTTATGTAGGAAGCAGATTCCATATAAAGACTTCAACACCCATCAGTTACTCCATTTGGGGTGTAGGCGTAGTGCCCTTAATTCTCCTTGTCCTCACTTCAGGCAGAAGGCCATTTAGGGAAGGAGCGAACGATCACCCAAACTGTTACGATCAAAGGTGGCTGCATGCCTGGAGTACGACTGCTATATCAACCACATTTGCTGTAAGCACCCTACAAAAAAGAAGAGAAGCACCCGTGTGAGAAGCATGCGAGAAAGAAAAACACTGTCCTATAAGAAGCTGTCTAACTCATTTGACTTGGGTTCAACGATGTGCCTCTGCAGCCCTACACCTGATATCTACAGAATGATCTGAAGCCTATGGTAATGTCCCTCGGGATGCCACCTGTGCTCGAACAGCAGCATGCCCTGCTGTGCCAAATTCCTCCAGTGATTGGTCAGTCCAGGTGTATTCCTGTGGTTGATTCCAACTCCTGTGGCCTGAATTTATAGGTGATGCAATATCTTGGGGGTTGGGGTGTGAGGGCATCCACAATTCTATCTGCCCAAGTAAAAGGATCTCAGTTAGCCACTCCCAGCTCCAGGCCTAAAGTATCCAGGCAGTGGATGTCTGCCATCTATCCCCAGAACAAGTATGATGAGCTTTCATCCATTTCTACTTCCAGGACTACCACTCAGAAATTAATAAAGTTGTAAGAATTGTAAAGTCATCTTTGGAATAGGAGTCAGTGTAATGGTGCAGTAGTGTTAAAAGGAAGAAACCCCTCTCCCACCTTTGAAGGACTCTGACTCCTTTGTCCTAGATTAATGAACTGGCTTGTGTAGGGCAAATGCTCTGTCCTGCCATTTACAAGTCAGACACTGAGATCTCTTCATCCACTGCCTCCCCACTAGAGGATTTCTCCATTTGATGATGTTTCAACAGTAGTCTAAAAGGTAGTCAGATACTCAAAAGAAGTCAAGGACCTTCTTGGCTTACCTTAGTCCAAACATTTGTCAGTGCTTCCATTAACACGATGCTTGGCAGGTACATATGATAGTAGCTCTTTGCAGCTAGAGTTCTAATCCCCAGCTTCCCGGAAAGTAGACCGTTTCTACAGGATTGCAGATTCCAGCTAACATCTTTATAAAACATCTTATGATCCAGTCATGGTGTTCATGGATGCCACCAAGAGGGTCTTACTAGAGCTTACAGCCAAGACCCTACTTCCCAGTAACAAGGAAGTAAAATCCTGGACTACTTTGGGAAAGATTGCTTACAAAAATCTAAGTGGATTCATTAAAACTTATTGCAGCTTTAACAGCATTCATAGAGCTTTGCTCCTTGCTTGGACACACAAGGTGTCATAACTGTTCTTGATAAGATTAAGTGCTGAAAATGCATGTGACAGGCTCATTTGGAACTGTCTGAAGTTCTGAACACAAAAATTTATAAAGGTGTTTCAGGCAGTTTAACTACCATTAACAAATGAGAGTTAGTTGAGCCATTTCATAATCCTTGGAAGTTAAACTGGATAGTGGAAAAAAATGATTGCTTCTGGTGGGTGAACCCTTGGTAGTAATCCCTGAAGAGGATGATAATATTATAGTTCCAGGTGTAGAAGCCACAAGACATGCAACTTTTTTTTCAGATAATCTGATTTTTTAATAGTTTATACACCAAACTTCCTTTTGTCATTTCTGGAAATGTGGTCCCCTCGTGGGATGCACTCTGACCACTAATGAGTCTGAAGATCTTTGTATTGGTTATAATCCATTAGATGATAGCCATTCAAAACTTAATGTTTCAATTGGGTATCTAGGAAAATATGGGTAGCCATGACAGTAAGAGAAACAGTAGAGTTTAAGGGACATTAAGAATGGCTCATTGTCTTGTTTTTAAAGTGGAAATAATTCATGCTAACACTTGAGAGACTTTGTAACCATCAAAGTTAATCTCTGTCATAAACTACTGTACTTTCACAGTCAGATCAAGACCATCTACATCTGTCCATCAGAATTGGTACATGGAAATATCCATCTTGTTTGGCACTGGCTAAGCCTGGGTAGAGGATAGATCTGCACTTAATCTCCTGATACATAAAGCTGGTTTTGTATACCTTTTGGAGTGTGCTGTGTTCAACAGATGTAAGTAAAAGTTTAGGTTTTGTGGTGTAAAACTAGGGCCAGCATATCATGGAAGGCAATAGAATTGTTGCCGTTCTTGCAGTAAGGGGCATACATAGTTAATGCAACATTTTAAACCATTCTGTCCGATACTGGACTTTGAAACACAGGCACCTTTGTTCACCCCATCAGAAGAGATTATTCCCAGGGACTACCCAGACTTCAAGGAGATATTTGAGATTTGGGCTTTTCTGTGACTTTTGGTGAATGTTCTGCATTTGGTTCTGAGAACTTAAAATCCTTTCAGTACCTAAAAATAGAAGTTGGTTTATCCCAGTCATAATTGTATGTACATGTAGGCTGGGCACCTTTTGTCTCAGATGTGGTAATGGGATAAACACGATTTTTTGGAATGCCTTTCTTGTTTCAGTGACTGGGAAGAGTTCACTTGAACATCTGTTATCTGGTTGGTAATTGCTTATACAGTTGCTTCCTGAACTAATTTTTTGCGTCACTTGTACTTTTAAAAATCGACCTGTATGTGGTAAGATGAATAGCACGCTGGCTGAAAGACTGATCCCCACACAGTGTGAATTGCATGTACTTCATCAGACCAGTGGTATCACTCTGGGCTCAGTGCTGGGACCTGTCATTTTTTTGGTGTTTACTGCTCAGATCTCTAAGTGGAGTATGTAGACCTCATGCTAGCAAAGTTTGTAGTCTGTTGCAAAGTGGAAGTTGGTGTTGAGTTACTCTACGACACCCAAACGCTCCAGAAAGAACTCACTGTAGTAAACTCTTGGTGTACTAGATGGACTGAAACTAAATGTTGAAAAAGTGCAGTATCATCACTTTTGGTAGACGAACCCTCCTCTCATTGTTCTGTCTAGACGACAAAAATGCAGTATTGTCACTTTTGGTAGACTATCCCTCCTGTCATTGTTCTGTCTAGACAACAAAAAGTGCAGTATCGTCACTTTTGGTAGAGAATCCCTCCTCTCATTGTGCTGTCTACACAACACACCTGTACAAAATGAAAATGTAGTTGGGGACCTAGGTACTTGGGCTGATGGCTCCTCTCTTTTGAGCATGATGCAACAGGGGGTGTCAGTTTATCCTTTTATTTAGCCCAGCTAATTGCCAAAGGAATACCTTCAAGGTCTAAAGAAGTTCTCTCTCCTTTATTAGTAAGTAATCTGTTACATTAAGCATTGATCTGGACAGGTATTAAGTGCAGTGCCCCCTTTATGATGTGTCTTGCTAAACATGTCTGACAGTTAGAAAAAAAAAACAAAGGTTCCTAAACAAAAATATTCCAAGCCTAAAGTCTCTCAACTGCCAAGAGAGAGGATGGGAGGATGACATAATGGTTAAGGTGTTTACCTTAAAGATGCAAGGTGCAGGGTTTGATTCTCACATGAGGTAACTGGCTACACTTCAAATGGCAGCTAGCCTAGTACTAATCTATGAGTCTTTCTTGGCTAGGCTTATGGTAGGCCCTTGGGCCGATAACCTAGTACCAACTTATGAGACCAAAAGATCTATCCCTTTATTCAATTTCTTATAGACTTTTGAGGGGAAATCTGTCTCACTTGCCACTCCACTAGAGACTAGATTGTTTGTGACCTCCTGTTTCTCCAAAAGGTTGTACTAGAACCAGGGACCTAAGTCTTCACCAGCAGGTAAGTAAAACACATTGAAGGAAAACGTTAATAACCCAGCACCTTTCATACCACTGGAATAAACTTTCCTTCATGTTAAGTAGTGTGATCACTGTCTACCTTTAAACATGAATTAGATGACTAGATGGGTATCCCTAAATTTATTTTAAGTCAGTCAGAGAGATTTCCACTATGGAACCTTACTTTTGTACAATAAAGGCCAACACTCCCTTCATTTGAACCAGCTTCTTCCATCCCCCTTAAAATTTTTCTCATGATAGACTGCCTTGCTTGTAGCTTTCATCTGTGCTAGGCATGTTTCAGAATTGCAGCCTATATGTGCATGGGACCCTTCTTAGCATTCCATAAGGACAAATGGGCACTCTGGACTTAACCATTCTTTCATATCTTAGGTGGTTAAAGAGCTGTCCTTGGCTGCACACCACCCTGCGTTATTTCCACCTGGCCAAAATAAGTATTTTGAATTCCCTTGATGTTAATTTGACAGGTGAGTTACAAAATGCATAGAGAAAAACACTCCAGGAGACCTGGCCAGTTTATTTCCTTTGCGAAGGGTAGGGGAGAGCAAACTGTTCAGCAAGCAGACCATTCCAAAATGGATAGTTGGCATTACTTTTTGTGCACTCACTTATGGCAGGTCTATCCTAGGTCAGTTGAGACACCAGTCTACCAGGGCTGCAGTCATTCTGTGGGACTTTGTAGTAATTATTTACAGTGCCTTTTGTATTCGTGCAGGGAAGCTTTCCAATTTTTTTTTTTTGATTGTACGACCATAGTAAGCGGGAGACCCTTGATGTTAACCTGTGCTGAAAGGATTGTTGTCTATTTCCCTATTTATGATTTATTATTTTTTATGGATAGTTTGCGTTGCTGACCCTACAGTATAACTTATCCTTCCAGAGCTAATGGCTGAGTAGAAAGTGAGATGGTATGAAGACTGACTGGAGGAAGAGGAGCAGAATGTTTTTTAGGAGACACTTTCTGGTTGACGCCAGGTTTTGAGGTTGCAGTCTTGGGTTTACTTAGTAGTTCCTAAAGTAAGCCTTCTCTCTCTGCTCTGCATAAATTCTTCCTCCTTGTAGGTGTGCAACAAGTGGTGGCATAAAAGGGCTTCTGATTGTAAAGTGCCTCCAGTTATTGAATAGGAAGAGGCTATTTGAAAACTGGAATATTGAACTTGAAAGTTGAGAGTGTGATGCGAAGAGGTAAACTGGCAGACACCCTTTCACTTTCAGGACGAGCTAAGGTCACAGGTGTGGAAATACATACAGTGGAGTTGAATCCTTTATCTGGTATTAATAAAGTGTTCCTAAGAAATGAGAAAGATTGAGTCTGTGAATGTTTACATTGACAATGTGAATGTTTACATTGACAATGTTACCAGAGACTGTTCTATCCTAGCAGATTATATTACTGTGTTTGAGTAAAGATGTAATTGTGAAAATTTTGACACTGATCATTTTGATTTGTTATTGGCCTTTAGGTTGCCGGACAGGGTTTGTGTGATGTTCAGTAGGTATATCTCTCTAAGTATAGTTTTCTTTTCGGTCTTTCATTTCTGTGAAGTTCATTCTTGAGTGTCATTTTTTGGGAAATTAAAGGTGGTAACTGCAGCAAGAGGGGCTCACAATAAAGCATAATGATGCTTTCATCAGTGCCCTGAAGAGATGATCCCCGTGTTCTCAAGAACTGCCCGAGGAAAGCATTCCCTACTTCTAATCCCATATCTCTCACACACAACACATACAAGTGTGCTGCTTGCCACAACACATACTTTTGTGAGAGAAAGTGTTCACGCAGAGCTAGCAAATGAAGTTAACAGTGCAAATAGTGGAGCAGTGTAATTTCACACTGTTTTCAGAAGACGATCTCACAGGTACTGACATTTTTTCTACACCGGTATCTGTGGAACAGTGTATGTAAAGAATGTTAAGTAACTGTATTGGTGAGCTAAGAAAGGACATTGAGTGTGACATAAGCCTCTAACCAAGCTGGTATGGTGTTCAGGTTTGGGGATAGAGGATTTGTACTCTGTAAAGAAAGTAGCAGTTTCAGTGAAAATTGGTTAGAGGAAAATAACCATATTAAAATCAGTCAGCTGAAGAAAAATGGTAAAAAGGAGTATTTAAGCATCCACTCAGACTTAAGGACATTACCATTATTAATGTCCTGATAAAGGAAAACATGACAACCCAGTAGAAAGTGAGATTCTGATAGCTGCATGTGACAGGAGCAGAAAAATAAAAGATAGTGTTACAAGTTCATAATGAGTTAAAGTGCAGCCTTCGCTGGTTAGCTCTTGCACTGCGTTTGCTAGGCAGGTATCTGTTTTGGAGAGGTTTGTAAACATTTGTAAAACATGGAGACAATGTAGCATATCTCAGGGTAGGCTGCTTGTGATACTGTCATTTGGCTGCAAGATAAAATTAAGCTTGCCATGGACTTCTCCATGTCAGAGCCATATGTGTAGTACATAATTGATCATTTTACCCATTTCAGTAGAGAAGCCACCTGAAATTGTAAAAATGCTTATGCACATATAAAGAGTCTGTAGTGACATTGGGTAGAATTTCAAGAGTAAAGAAATGAGAGCTATTCTGAGAATTTGAGGCATACATTTAACTAAAAACTCATATTGCTAAAACAAAATTGTGCATGTGCTTGGAATCTTCTTACTCTAATCTTATTTGGCTAAGAATCCCATGATTAATCCACAGTGGTTACAGTGGTTTCCTTAGTGTGTGTTGACCTCTGACTCTGTGATTTGTTTTCCCAAGTGTCATTCCCATCGTTTGAACGGGACTGTGAAATTGCAGATAATCTTTGTGTTTCACTGTTGCAGTCATTACATTTGGGTTATCTGCTTCCAGGTAACCCTCAGTTGGCCTGATTGTCAAAGTCTTGGGTCCTGTCTCAGTCACTCTCTCATCTTCCATGACGTCATGTAGTCAGGGGTATAAAGCATGCAGCCGACGCCGTTACATCAGTCTTTCTTGCTGTGCGGTGCCCAAAGCAGAAGCAGTTCTCAAGTGCCAGTCGGCCGACTCCTGAAATTTTCATTTTTGAGTTTCAGATCCAAAATCTTCAAAAACGCTAAGTACCCCATTTGGGATCCTTTTTGTTCTAAACCAATGTCAGTAAAAGTTAACAATTGTATTACTTGTGGAAAGCAAATACCTCATAAAGATTTTCATTCGTACTGCATTCTTTGCTTAGGTCCAGACCACGACATCCCTCTCTGTCGGTTTTGTACCTTATTCAGTCCTCGAACTATTCATCGTCTGTTCATTTTCGCTTCTATTTTGGTACTCGGTTCAGTTATCCAAAAATGGCTTCAGTAAGGCGTCCGACTACCAACATTCTGAAAAAAATGTAAAGATACAGAGACAGACTGCATAGGTCCAAAGCTGCCGACAACAATGTTCTTCGTGTTTCACTGTTGCAGTCATTACATTTGGGTAATCTGCTGGCAGGTTGCCCTCAGTCGGCCTGAATTCCAAAGTCTTAGGTCCTGCGTCGGTTGCTGTCTTCTCTTCCATGACGTCAGGTCGTCAGGAATATAAAACATGCAGCCGATGCCATTTTCTTTAGTCTTTCTTGCCGTGTGGTGCCCGAAGCAGAAGCATTTCGCAAGTGCCAGTCGGCCGACTACTGAAATATTCGAGTTTGAGTTTCAGAGCTGAAGTCTTCACTAAAGCTAAGTACCCTGTTGGGGAAACTTTTTTCTTGCTTTTTACCGATGTCAGAGATGAGAGCTCTTGTACTGTCTCTTAAGGCTTTTCATCCTCTTTTTCCCTCCAGGGCCTCTTAAGTTATTCACAGACAATACCACAATGATGTGATATATAAACAAACTAGGTGGAAAAAACTCTTACCTTCTTTACATCCCTTCAGGTCAAAATATAGTGGCAGAGACTGAGCAGAACCTTAATTCAATCCCCCAAATGGATGCTTCACAGGGATGTGTTTCTGGACATTGTCCATCAGTGGGGTACTCCTCATGTAGATTTGTTTGCCTCTCCTCTGAACACACAACATCTTTATTTTGTGCCAGAGTCCCAGGTCCTCTGGTGTAGAAGGTGGACACCCTCTGTCTTTCTTGGAAGGGGGTGTTTCTTTATGCATTCCCTTCCTCTCATTCCAAAAGTCCTATTCAGAATTCAACAGGATGCTCCCAACATCATCTTGGTGACTCTCTTTTGGCCCAGACAGCATTTGTTCCCTCTTCCTCTACATTTAGCTAAGGGCAGTCGTCACAAGTTACCCCACAGGGTGAATCTGCTGGCACCAGACCGGGACTCTCATCCATCCCCATCTGTCCACGGTTTAACTGAGACAGTGGGTGGTATGATTTTGATTCTTCATAAACATCTTTGTTCTGAGGATGTCCTGAAGGTCCTACAGGAGGCCAGAAAACCTATTACTAGGAAGTCCTACTTATCCAAATGAGAGGTTTTCTGTTTGTTGTCTTTCTCATAACCTAGGCCCACTTACTGCACTTAATGTTCTCTCTTATTTATGTGAGTTGCTTGATGCTGTTTGGCCTATTCTTTTAAGTCCCACTTATCTGCTATCTCTGCTTGTCTGCTTTTATCTCCTCTTCTAGCTTCTAGATTTGAGGCTAAACAATTTCTTAAAGGTATACTTCACATTGGCAAATATAAAAATAATAAAACGCTACCACTGAATGTATAGTCACCAACACATTTAATGGGACATGACACTAAGCACTTTCACCTTCTCAACAATGGGCTTCATCAGAGTGAACCAATGTGACACAATTAACTATTTTATACATTTAAAAAAAACATTTATTTATTTATTAATTTAACATTAGTTAACTGGGAAAGTCTGACTTGGAACAAAGCCAATTTTCAGAGGAGGCCTGGGGAGAAACGCTCCAGACACACGCCTTTGTAATGTGGGAGGAAACCCACATGCACGCAGGGAGGACATGCAGACTCCACACAGAAGGCACTCCAGCCGAGAGTCGAACTGGCGAACCTCTTGCAGTGAGACGACAATGCTACTGCTGCACCACATCATGTGATCACTTTAAAGTCTCTAATAGAATAATGTTGCATGAACCAAGTAGTAAACATCAACAAAACATCCTACCCCTCCAACATATTTTGTTATACACACTTTATATAATAAAAATAATTTTAATTTTATGTAAACTTTAAGAATGCTTGACAGAAGTGCAAATTTTACAATATAAATATAAAAATA
This sequence comes from Protopterus annectens, assembly GCF_019279795.1. Lineage (NCBI taxonomy): Eukaryota > Metazoa > Chordata > Ceratodontiformes > Protopteridae > Protopterus > Protopterus annectens. The sequence continues at coordinate 1,754,521,083 of NC_056744.1, read as the reverse complement.
CTGTCACTTTGTGCCATTAAACAACTTAAAACACTGTAGCAAAACCATGTTGCCGTAACTACATCTATATTTTTAAACATTGTGATAGTTTAGGAGCACCTAATTTAAGATCATAACCAAAAAATATGAAAAAAATATATGTATACATAGGTGCTATAATTTAGTTGCCTTTCAGTATAGGATGCAAGAAACAATTCTCATTGATTCCTGGGAAAGAAAATGCATTTAATCTCAACTGCCATTCAATTTCTAGCTGCTCCAGCTTAGTTTTAAAATCACCACCCTTGAAGGGATGATCCTGTCAGTCGCAAAGAAAATAAATTTATTCAAATTACTGCATGAATTACTGTGGGTATAGAGGGCTTTTTCAACATTTTTCTTTCTAATAGCCCTCACGTGTTTCTTTTAACTTTCTTGTGGTTTTACCCAAGTAAAAAGCTGGACATGAAATACAAATTGCAATATAGACCACCATTTTGGTGTTGCAATTGCAATGACCTAGGCAGGAGGCAACAAATTGTCTTAATCACAACATGGTGAGTGAAACAAACACTGTTAACCATGCAACAACACCTGACTTTCAAAATTTATTTGTGACACCATATTTTCAATTTTTGGACTACCCTGCGAGAATGGAAGGGAATGGTACGATCCAAGCCCATGCAGTTTATATCACGAAATGCATTATACAAATGCTTTTAAGATCATAAAAAGGCTTTACTTGGTTACTACTTGTTTTTCCTTTTTAGTGTCCTTCCAAACCTCAGTCGCATGATGTGGGGCATATGTCTGTTGGTCCCCCCACAAGTTTAACAGTCAACCAAAATCCAGTCCTCCTCAACCTCTTTTTCTTGTAAAATCACATTTCAAAAATATGATAGATGCTTTATAGTCTCACATTTATTCTTTAATTTCAGTGTTGCAGCTCTTTTTTTCTATTCATCTTGGTCTTCCAACAGAAGACTCTGATTCAAGTCCAAGGTACTCCCGATTATTCTACTCTCCTCCTGTGCTTTTCTCTCTCAAACATTTTCCTTTGGAACATTGGAAAAGGTTCAACTGGAAAGTCTATTTATGAGCTTTATTATGTGAAAAATTAGAAGCATGGTCCCTTTCTGTTTTATAGCTCACTTTATGTTGGATAAACTTTTTCCTCCTTAGTCTGTTCTGCGTCAAAAATTACTTTGGTCCTCCAGGGAAAAAATATTCTAAAAACAGCTGGCTACAGCAACTTGAATCTCGCACTTACTTTCAGCATTCCCTGATTGATGGAATACATTTGCTTGTCCTCTGCCTGGTGTACAGTGAATAATCCTTTTTTCACAAACACTCTCCTGTCTAATTTTTAATATTCTGCCACAGTTTTGTTAAGATCAGCTCTTATTGTTGATGTGATTACATCTTTAGTAATTACAGGTCTTGGTTGCTTTCTCATGGATGTGCCTTTTCAGTTAACAAATCCTGTTGCAGAATACCAGCCCAGTTACTTATTTGTGCTTTCATAAAATTAATACAGTGTGTTCCTTCCAGTTTGTGGTAGAACAGAAAATCTCAGGTTTTCTCTGTGTTTTGTCTTCTAAGTTTTCATTTTTTGAAACCTCTCTTCTTGAGAAGTCTCATACTCGGCCAGCCTTTTCTTGTTTACAGCCTCTGATTTTTTTCAGTTTTATTAGTTCATCTGAATAACTGTTTAAAGCTTATTCCATTTTCTAGGCATTTGTTGTTTGAGTTGATATACTCCTTTGATGTTTCATTTATTTTAATCTGCTTTGAGCACACTTGACTTATTTTTTTCTCTTAAGTTACTGGAAGCCATCTTTTTTTTTTTTTTTTACCAAAACTGGAGCTTTTTGCTAGTGTGTTTTTTGTTCACCTTTGCTAGTTTCTTTTTTCTTCAGGCTTAGTTTCTTCTTTGATATCCACGAAGTGTGTTACTAGCTAGTAACTGAATTTTATTAAAATTGGCAGAATTACTGGCCCTTAAAGTTTGTTTTTTCACATGGGAGAGCTGAAATTAAGCTATTGATCATTGTGCAGCTATTTTGGAAAGACATGTTTAGGTTTAATTTAAGCCAAACTGTCCATCTCCCTTTTCTCTTTCCTGAACCCAAAAATGAGAGAGAGAGAGGGAGGTTAACTACATACCTTGGATGTTCTCGGACACCTCGGGTACACTCAACAGAGCTAAATCTTTCAGATCTTTGGATCAGTTGTTCATTTGTTGTGAAGGTAAGGAGAAAGGGCATCCTATGTCAAAACAGACTATTTCAAAGTGGTTGTGTAAGGTTATTATCTTTTGTTGTACTTACCACAACAAAACTATTCCAGGCAGGGTCAAGGCCCCTTGTACCATGGCCTAGGCTTCATCTATGGCATTTTGGAAGGGTTGGATTGTAGAAGTGTTTTAGAAGCAGCAGTTTTGGTCCTCTGTGCATACTTTTACAAATCACTCCAAACTTTAGTCCTTCTCTAGGTCTAGACCAGGCTTTGCAAGGACCCTTTTCCAGGAGCTCCTAGACTCTCTTCCTTTCACTTCCCATATGTATAAGGTTAGGGTAATCTACTCATGTGGCTGAGGCTACTGCAGCTTTGATCAGTACGATTAACATAGTATAGACGTTCGTGTTTCACTGTTGCAGTCATCACTGTAGGGTTCTTCCTGCCGGCAGGCAGCCCTCTGTCGGCCAGAATCCCAAAGTCTGGGTCCGGCGTCGGCTGTGTACTCACCCTCCCTGACGTCAGAGCGCCAAGGGTACAAAGCTCCCAGCCGACGCCATGTTCTCCAGTCTTTCTTGCCGCAAGGTGGAAGCAATTCGCAAGTGCCTGTCGGCTGACTCCTGTTATTTTTGGTGCTTCATACCGAAGACATTCTTCTTTTCAAAGCCAAGTACCCCGTTGGGGAAACTTTTTTCTTGCTCCAGACCTATGCCAGAAAAAGTTAATAATTGTATTTCATGTGGGAAACAAATACCTCATAAGGATTTTCACTCTTACTGTATTCCTTGTCTAGGCCCTGACCACGACGTAGCTAGTTGTCGGTTTTGTGCTAGATTTAATCAACGTACTATTAAACGGAGATACGATTTTGCCTTTCATTACTTTGGGAGGCAATTTAATTATAACATGTCGGACATGCTTCCGACTACCGGAGTTCATAAAAGGCACAAGGATAAGGATAGGCCTCCGAGGTCCGAATCAGACAACAATTTGCAATCAGAGCCAGCTGCTGGTTCGGCCATAGTCAGCGAGGCGCATTCGCAGCCCCTGTCATCGGCCATTACAGCACCGCTTGCCAAAACGGACTCCCACGAGGAGCCAACTAGGCCTTCGAATACTCCAGGTGCAGGACCTTCGGATAATGCTCCCTCGGATGGGTCCAGAGCCGCTGTGCAGGTACCGGTTTCCGAGGGGGGTTTCAGGCCTACGCAGCTTCAGGCAAAGGCAAAGATTCCTTCTAAAACAAAGACTCAAGCTCAGGCCTTCTGTGATCATGGACCTAAATCTCAAAAACAAATGCTTAAAATGGCTGAGGACTTGCTAACTATGATTAGGGGTTCACATCCCCCTCCTGACAAAAGGCCAAGACAAGAATTGGATTATGAATCCTCTGATCAGACATCTATCTCTTCAGTGTCTTCCTTTGAACAGGATTATACTTTCCCTCCTTATGAGGATTCTGATGCTGAGGAATCCATTCCTTCAGCTTCTCCTCCTAAAGATTATTCTTTTGGGGAAACTTTACATGACATGGGGGAACATTTTCACTGGGAAGGACAGGAGTACTCTGAATCTAAGAGAAGGCTTAGGGATTTCCTTCTTCTTCCCCAACACAGACCCCTGGCTATTCCTCCTATTTTGGATATTGTGGATTATGTCTTTTCTGAGTCTAATTTAACTCCTGACTCCTTTCCTCCGGCCCCTGCTAAGCCTGATAGATATTAGAGTCCCTGACTCCCACCAGTTTCTTTATAAAAATCCTACTGCTGATCCAGAAACCATTTCACAGGGTGCTAAGAACCCTATTCCGTCAGATAAGGATTCTAGAGCTTTGGAGAGATGGGGCAAAAAAGTGTACATTTCTGCTACTTTATCTATTAGGGCTTTAAATTGTCAATTTCATATGTTGAAATATCAGCAATACCTTTTGTCTGTTATGAAACAAAAACTGGGTACCATTTCTGCATGTGCAGACAATAAGGAATTACATGATTTGATGCATGCTACTGAGCAGGTGGGAAAACGTACCTTACACTGTGGTTTTGATGCTTTGGAGGCCTCTTGCAGGGCGGCTGCCACTGGCACGGTCATTAGAAGGCATGCTTGGTTAAAGGAACAAAATTTGCCTGATCAGATGAAAGCAAAGTTACTGGATGCTCCTGTTCAACATAATGTTTTGTTTGGGTCTAAGGCTGAAGAGGTTATAAAGAAAATGGAGGATAAGGCAAAATCCATGCAAACGGTTAAGGATTTCTTACAAGTTCAGCCTCCTAGATTTAGCAGAAATTGGCCAACTAAAAATTGGTCCTTTTCCAGCTCGGACAGGCCTCAGAGGGGTAGATATAGGCGCCCCAGAGGGAGGGCCCAAGCACAGACCTCTTATGGACCTAGACATTGGAGTGCTTCCACCCCCAGGGGTGGAGAAGATAGGTCTCAACCTTACAGGAAACAGGCTCAATGACTCCCCCTGCATGGCTCCAGGAACCTCTTTCCTGGAAGCTCCTCTGGGAGGAAAACTTTCTCTTTTTCACCGAAATTGGACTTGCATAACCCAAGACAAGTGGGTTCTGGATGTAGTTTTAAGAGGTTACAAATTCCACTTTCACCTTGCCAAAACCAAACGGATGGCCAGAACTACCAAAAACTCAATGGGCAGAGGCATTAAAACAGGTGAGGTCCCTCAGGGCTATGAGGGCCATAGAACTGGTTCCAAAATCAGAGACGGGACAAGGCTTTTATTCAAGACTCTTTCTAGTTCCTAGAAAGCAAAATACTTGGAGACCCATCCTGGATCTGTCAGTCTTAAATACTTTCCTGGAGATACCAAAGTTCAAGATGCTTACTCTGCAGCAGCTCCTGCCAATGTTGAGCAAAAATGCATGGATGGTGACATTGGATTTAAAGGAGGCTTACCTACACATCCCTATCAGACAGGAGTGCAGAAGATACCTCAGGTTCAAGGCAGGCTCAAAACATTACCAATTCTCTGCGCTGCCCTTTGGCTTGTCTACTGCGCCCAGGGTCTTTACCAAGTGCCTGGCACCAGTAGTAGCTTACTGCAGACTCAAGGGAATTCAAATTTACCCTTATCTGGACGACTGCCTTATTCAAGCAGACAGCAAGGACATTTTACTCCAGCACCTGGAATTTGTTCAGAATCTACTAAAGTAACTGGGATTCACTGTGAATGTAAAAAAGTCAAATTTGACACCCACTCAACAGATAACTTTCCTGGGTGCTCTTTTAAACACAACAACCCAGATGGCATTCCTGACATCAGAAAAACAACTACAGCTGGCTTCAACTTTCAAAAGCCTGGCGTTAATGTCTCCGCTAACTGCAAGGAAATTCCTGCAGGCTTTGGGTTACATGGCTTCCTGCATCCTACTCGTACCATATGCAAGACTGCATATGAGGAAGATACAATGGTACCTAAAAAACGTATGGTCCCAGCGTTGTCATAGTCTGGAAACAGTGATTGCTGTTTTGCCTTGCCTGCAAAAGGAATTCCATTGGTGGGCCATGGCATGTCTTCTAAACAAAGGGAAAGCCTTCAGTCTGCCTCCAGCCAGCCAAGTGTTAACCACGGACGCCTCTGATTACGCATGGGGAGCCCACTTGCAGGGAAAAGGTCTGCAAGATTTTTGGACAGAGGATCAGAAGCACCTACATATCAATTTAAAAGAGATGTTAGCTGCACAGAATGCCCTCTTGGCTTTCAGGGATCTCCTACAACCAGGACAACTACTGATACGGACAGACAACACCACAGTTAGGTGGTGCATAAACAAGCAAGGGGGTTCACACTCCTACCCCCTTTGCAGACTAGCCATGACTCTATGGAACACAGCTCTAGCTTGCAAAGTGGATCTACAAGCTCAGTTCCTGCCAGGAAAACAAAGTATTCTGGCAGACAGCCTGAGCAGGAACCTGTCAGACCCACACGAGTGGATGCTAGACACCCAAATATTCAATATGATTACAGAAGCCTGGGGCTGCCTGGACATAGATCTTTTTGCATCCCCCCTCAACCACCAGTTACAGATTTTTTGCACAAGAAAATTTCACAAGCTAGCATGGAAAGTGGATGCACTATCATTCAGTTGGAGAAACCTCTCGGGGTATGCCTTTCCGCCACTACCTGTTCTTCCACGGGTGTTACTAAAGATCAAGCACAAGCCCAAGATGATGATTTTATTGGCCCTAAATTGACCTAGTCAGTTTTGGTACTCAACACTGATGAATCTATCCCAGGAACCTCCTTGGATTTTACCTCCGATTCCAAATCTTTTGTCCCAACACCAGGGCCAGGTTCTGCACTCTCATGTCAAAACTCTCAGCCTGGCAGCCTGGCGTATTCAGGGTCTATGATTAATCCTTTCCTTCCCAAACAGGTCATGGATGTCATCTTAGAAGCCAGACGGCTTAGCACTAGAAAATCTTATGCAGGTAAATGGAAGAGATTTTGCACCTGGATGCATGCTCAGGATTCGGATCCTCTCATTCCTAATATCCCACTGATTTTACTTTACCTGACAGACATGCTACATAAGGGTCTATCCTTTTCCTCCATAAAAATACATGCCTCAGCTATCTCTGCACATTACAATACAGATCCTCCAATCTTTTCGCATCCACTTCTGAAACAATATCTCAGAGGTGCAAAGAATTTAAGGCCCCCTAGGACACCACCCATTCCTGCCTGGGACCTTAACTATGTTCTGGAAAAACTCACTCTGCCTCTTTTTGAGGCTGCTGCCACATCTGATATTAAGTATTTATCATGGAAAACAGCTATCCTACTGGCTTTGACTTCAGCCAGGAGAGTCTCGGAGTTACAAGCACTCATGGCTGTGGAACCTTATATTATTTTTCACCAAGATAGGGTGTCTTTAAGGACCAATCCTACTTTCATGCCTATAGTGGTTTCCAAAGTGGCTTTAAATCAAACTATTCACCTGCCAACCTTTTTCAATAATCCACAAAATAAGGGGGAAAGGATCTTGCATTGCATTCCTTGGATGTACACAGACAACTTCGTTTTTACCTGGACAGAACCAAGGATATCAGGAAAACAGAGCAACTGTTTGTTTCGTATGCAACAAATTCCCAAGGCAAAGCTATTTCAAAACAGACCATTTCTAAATGGATTGCTCATGGAATCAGATTTTGTTACTCTCATCATGGAAAGCAAATCCCAGGAAAAAGTAGGACTCACTCTACCAGTGCTGCTGCTACTTCAGCTGCCTTTCTCAGAGGAGTACCTACCAAGGATATTTTGGAAGCTGCAACTTCAGTGCATACTTTCTCTAAGCACTATAATCTCCCTCTTTACTCTAAGTCTAGGGCAGGCTTTGCTTCTGCAGTCTTGCAGGGCCTTCTAGCCGCCCCTTCTACTCTATAACCACCACCCTTTACCTCAGCGTTGGGATTCAACCCTACAGTGATGACTGCAACAGTGAAATACGATGAACATAGTACAGTTGTGTACACTTACCATAAATGTAGATGTTCGAGTGTCTTCACTGTTGCAGTTTGGGTTACCCTCCCTCCTGTCCCCTCTTATACTTTCATTAGTGTGGTTTCCTACTTCACCCTTCTTCTGAGGTGTATTTGCTATAGGGTATGGGGTTTGTTGTATGTTGCATTTTTGTTTTACTATTAGCCTTCACTTTTGGGCACCTGACATCTGGGGCAAGATAAACTGGAGAACATGGCGTTGGCTGGCAGATTTGTACTCCTAGCGCTCTGACGTCAGGGAGCATGACTGAACAGCCGACGCCGGACCCAGACTTTAAGATTCTGGCCGACCGAGGACTGCCTGCCGGCAGGAAGAACCCTACAGTGATGACTGCAACAGTGAAGACACTCGAACATCTACATTTATGGTAAGTGTACACAACTGTACTTTCTCTGCACTGCCCTTTGGCTTATCTACTGCGCCCAGGGTCTTTACAAAATGCCTGGCACCAGTAATTGCGTTTTGCAGACAAAAAGGAATTCAAATTTATCCGTACTTAGATGACTGCCTAATTCAAACAGAGAATAAAGACACTCTTCTAAAGCATCTGGAGTTTGTAATGATATTACTAATTGGCCTAGGGTACACAGTAAACGAAAAGAAATCAAAACTAGTGCCCTCTCAAGAGATAATATTCCTGGGCGCAAGCTTAAATACAACTGCTCAGATGGCTTATCTCACGCCAGACAAGCAAAAACAACTGACTACTTACTTCAAGAAATTGACAACAAAAACACCCTTAACTGCAAGGAAAATCCTGCAGGCCTTGGGTTTCATGGCATCCTGCATTCTACTAATTCTATGTGCCAGACTGCATATGAGGAAACTACAATGGTATCTGAAAAGTGTTTGGACTCAGCATTGCCACAGCCTGGAGACAGTAATTGCACTCATTCCCTGCCTACAACAGGAGTTTCGATGGTGGGCAGAAGCCTGTCACCACAACAAGGGTCTGCCATTCAGATTACCCACAGCCAGACAGACACTGACAACGTATGCATCAGATTATGCCTGGGGGGCCCATATGGCAGGAAAATGTATTCAGGGCACATGGCCTGCAAACCAGATGCATCTTCACATCAATCAAAAAGAGATGCTAGCTGTTCATAATGCCCTGACAGCTTTCAAGGACCTGCTTCATCCAGGACAATTACTAATAAAACAGACAACACTACGGTCATGTGGTACATAAACAAGCAGGGAGGTACTCATTCCTACCCCCTCTGCAGACAAGCAATGACCTTATGGGACACAGCATTGGCCTTTCACCTACACCTGCAAGCTCAATTCCTGCCAGGAAAAACAAATACTCTGGCAGATGAACTAAGCAGAAACCTCATGGATCCCCACGAATGGAAACTGGATCCACAAGTCTTCAGGATGATAACAAGGAAATGGGGATGCCCAGACATAAATCTGTTTGCCTCCCCTCACAACTGTCAATTGCAGATATTTTGCACAAGGATTTACCACAAGCAAGCATGGAAAGTGGATGCCCTATCATTCAGCTGGAAAAATCTAACAATATATGCTTTTCCTCCACTACCTCTCCTTCCCAGAGTACTCCTAAAGGTCAGACAGGAGAAGCCAAAAATGATTCTGATTGCACCAGACTGGCCACGCCAGCACTGGTACCCAATCCTGAAGAGCTTGTCTCAAGGTCCAGTATGGATATTGCCTTAAACTTCTCACTTGCTGACCCAACAAAACAGTGAGATCCTGCACAGCCAACTCAAGACCTTAAATCTGGCAGCATGGCGTATAATGTAGCCATAATGAACACTCCCCTTTCAAAAGCAGTTATGGACGTTATCTTGGAGGCCAGGAGGCCCAGTACCAGAAAGTCTTATGCAGAAAAATGGAAGAGATTCTGTGCTTGGAACCAGGAACAAGACATTGACATGTCTGTACCAAACATTCCTCAGATTTTACAATACCTGACTGAGATGCTGAACAAACGCCTTTCTTTCTCATCATTTGAGATTCATGCCTCTGCCATTTTTGCACATTACAATACGGAACCACCTATCTTTTCTCATCCTTTAATAAGACAGTACCTCAGAGGGGCCAAAAACAATAGGCCTCCAAGGAGAGCACCAATTCCGGCTTGGGACCTCAATTTTGTTTTGGAAAAACTCTCACTGCCTCCTTTTGAGCCAGCATCAACAGCGGATATTAAATTCTTATCCTGGAAAACAGCTCTGCTCCTGGCCATTACCTCTGCAAGACGAGTCTCGGAGTTACAAGCACTCATGGCTGTGGAACCTTTCATCATTTTTCATCCAGACAGGGTTTCTCTGAGGACAAACCCTACATTTATGCCTAAGGTGGTGACCAGTGTGGCCCTCAATCAAACCATTCACTTTGCCTACCTTTTATCCAAATCCACAGAACAAGGGGGAGAAAATTCTGCATTCCTTGGATGTTCTTCGTTCCACATTGCTGCAGTCCTAACTATTGGGTAGTCCGCTGTCCAGTCGGCCCGAATACCAGAGTATATGGCTGACGTCGGTCAGGGTGCATTAGACTGACGTCAGTACGTCAGGGTACTAATGCGCATGACCGACGTCATATCCTCAGTCTTTTTTGCCGCATGGTCCGATGCAGAAGCAGTTTTGCGAGTGCAGGTTGGCGTTCTGAAATTTTCTGAAGTCGGAGTTTCAGACCGAATCAGAGTTGGCTAAGTACCCCGTTGGGGAACATTTTGGTTTTTTCTTGCCTCAGTATTTAACCGGATGTCAGAAAAAGTGAATAACTGTATTTCTTGTGGGAAACAGATACCTCATAGGGATTACCATACCTTGTGTATACCTTGTTTAGGGCCTGAGCACGACGTTGTTGGATGCCGCTCTTGTGCTAGGTTTAACAAACGCACTATTAAGAGAAGGTTAGACTGTGCCAGGTTAGTGTTTGGGAAGCATTGCAATTATAAAATGCCGTCGGATGCTCCGACGCCCGCCTGCCCAAAAGCGCAAGGACAAAACAGCGAAGCCTAGGGTTGATGAACCGGCAGTCCCGGACGCCGGTTCTTTAGAAGGCTCAGTGGAGCCAGAGGTTTTGCCAGGAGTTTCTTTGGAGTCTCAGGCAGAGACTTTACTGTTACAGGATGTGCCTTCTCAGGAGGTAGGCCAGGCTGAGGGGGCTTCTCAGGTAACTGTTCTTCCCTCTCTTCCTAAGGTAGTTAGAGCCTCTCCTTCTGTTTCCAAAACTTCTTTGAGAGGTAGGCCAGGTTTAGCTTCTGTGGGGCTTCTCCTAGCACTTCAGGCTCTGTGCCTAAGAAACATATGCTTAAAATGGCAGAAGATTTGATTACTATGATTAGAGGTTCTATGCCCCCCCCTGATAAGAGGCCTAGGGTGGAACCTGAGTTTGATAGTTTTGAACAGTGTTCAGAGGCTTCTGAGTCTTCTGCGGAAGATTTGCAGGAGTACCCTCCTTATTCTGATTCTGATGTGGATGATTCCACTCCTACAGCTTCTCCTCCTGAGGATTTCTCATTTTCAGAGACTCTGCATTCCATGAGGGAGCACTTTAAATGGGAAGGCCAGGATTACTCTGATTCCAGGAAAAGGCTTAGGGAATTCTTGTTTTTACCCCAGCATAGGCCCTTAGCTATACCTCCTGTGTTGAATGTGGTTGAAGATGTTTTTGCAGAGGCTTCCCTGAACCCTGATTCTTTGCCTCCTGCTCCTGTTAAACCTGATAGGTACTATAGGGTGCCTGAAGCTCATAAGTATCTTTTTAAGAGTCCTAGGGCAGACCCGGAAACTGTTTCTCAGGGACCTAAAGGTGTTAAGGCCTCTGTGGTTAAAAACCCTGTTCCCACTGATAAAGAGGCAAGGGCTTTGGATAGATGGGGAAAGAAAGTGTATACTTCTTCCACTTTAGCCATGAGGGCGTTGAATTGTCAGTTTCACATGCTAAAATATCAAAATTATCTCCTTTCACAACTGAAATCTAAGGTGGATGCTTTGGCGGAAGGTATTGAGTGTAAAGAGTTGCTGGATTTAGTTCATGTGTCTGAACAAGTGGGTAAGCATTCTTTGCAATGTGGTTTTGATGCTGTACAGGCCTCCTCGAGGGTGGCTGCCACTAGTTCTGTTCTTCGCAGGCATGCCTGGTTGAGGGATCAGAATTTAGCTGAGCATGTTAAGACAAGGATTTTGGATGCTCCTTTACAGTCTGATGTGTTGTTTGGTTCGCCTGTGGAAGCAGTTTTAAAGAAAATGGAGGACAAAGCTAAGTCTATGCAAACTGTTAAAGATTTTTTGCAGGTGCAGCCACCAAGTTTAGTAGAAATTGGCCTACTAAGGGATGGACATATCCTGTTTATGATTCCCAGTCTAGGGGTAGGTCTAGACGTGGTAGGGGCAGAGCTCAAGGTTCTTTTAGGCCTAGAACAGGGAGTTCACCTGCTCCAACTTCTGGTGAGGGCAGGGGTCAGTCCTTTCGTAAACAGACACAATGACCTGCCTTTTCAGCTGCCAGTAGATTCTCGTCTGGCAGCTCCTTTGGGAGGAAGACTGTCTCTTTTCAAAGAAAATTGGGATTTAATTACTCAAGACAGATGGGTGTTGGATATCATTCACCACGGTTACAGGTTTTATTTCCATACATTACCCACTTTCAAAGGCATGCCAGACGTTCCTCCTCCACAAAGGACAGAGGCTCACAAGCAAATTTCTCTGTTGCTCCAAATAGGGGCCATTCAGCCAGTCCCTGTATCAGAAAGGGGCCTAGGATTTTATTCTCGCCTGTTCCTAGTACCAAAGAAGGGGAACACGTGGAGACCAATTTTGGATTTATCTATCCTCAACACTTATCTGGACATTCCCAAGTTCAAGATGTTGGCGTTACAACAGCTTTTACCTCTGCTGGGCAAAGATCACTGGATGGTAACTTTAGATCTCAAGGAAGCTTACCTTCATGTGCCTATAAGACTAAGTTGCAGGAAGTATCTGCGTTTTCGAGCTGGAAATTCTCATTATCAGTTCTCTGCATTGCCCTTTGGCTTATCTACTGCGCCCAGAGTATTCACAAAGGTTCTGGCTCCAGTGATAGCTTACTTCAGGCTAAAAGGAATTCAAATCTATCCTTACTTGGACGACTGCCTGATTCTGGCTCAAGAAAAGGAAAACCTTCTACAGCATCTGGAATATGTCATAGCAGTGCTAAGATGCCTAGGGTATTCTGTGAACGAAATAAAGTCCAGTCTAGTACCCTCTCAAGACATGTGCTTTCTGGGTGTGAGACTGAATACAGCAGCCCAGATGGCCTTTTTAACCCCGGACAAACAAAAGTCTATCCCTTTACTTCCATCAACTATCTCATCAGTCCGTGCTGACTGCAAGGACAGTCCTTCAAGCATTAGGGTTCATGGCATCTTGTATTCTGGTGCTTCCCAATGCCAAACTGCATATGAGGAAGCTGCAATGGTATCTCAAAATGTATGGACACAGCACTGCCAGGATTTGGACACTGTCATTCAAATAATACCTTGCCTTCAAAAAGAATTTTGTGGTGGGCTCAGGAATGTCACCTAAACAAGGGACTCTCTGTGACCCGGCCAGAGGCGAGTCAGATTTTAACGACAGATGCCTCGGACATTGCTTGGGAGCTCATCTGAATGGAAAGTGGATACAAGACAAGTGGCCTGCCAGACTACAGCATCTACATATCAACATGAAGGAGATGTTAGCAGTCCAGTTTGCATTAATGGCTTTCAAGGAGTTACTTCTTCCAGGGCAGGTGTTGATTCTAACAGACAACACAACTGTCATGTGGTACATCAACAAACAAGGGGAACACATTCTTATCCTCTATGCAGGCAAGCAATGATTTTATGGGAGACTGCGCTCAGCTTGCAACTAACTCTTCAGGCAAGGTTTCTGCCGGAGCACAGAACTCCTTAGCAGATGTGTTAAGCAGACAAATCATGGATCCCACGAGTGGAAACTGGATCTTCATGTATTTCAGAAATTGACAGTGTCATGGGGAACTCCAGACATAGATCTGTTCGCTTCTCCACTAAACCACCAGCTGCCAAAGTTTTGCACAAAGGGGTTTCATCACACAGCTTGGAAAGTGGATGCTCTGTCTTTCAGTTGGAAAAATCTTCATGTGTATGCCTTTCCACCTCTGCCTCTTCTTCCAAAAGGTGCTCTTAAAGGTCAGACAAGACAAGCCAAGGATGATTTTAATAGCTCCAGATTGGCCTCGGCAACACTGGTATCCACTACTAAGGAGTCTGGTAAGGAAGCCTCCATGGCCTTTACCTTTGATTCCACATCTGTTGTCTCAGAAGGAGGGTCATCTGCTCAATGTCAAGCTTCACTCTCTTCATCTAACAGCCTGGCATATTCTATGTTGACACACAGCAGGTCTCAACTTCCTCAACAAGTTTTAAATGTGATTATGGAAGCTAGAAGACCTAGTACAAGGAAAGTGTACGCAGAAAAATGGAAGAGATTTTTATTTTGGTGTACAGCAAAGAATTTGGAGATTTCGGAGCCTAATTTGAGTGTGGCTCTTCAATATCTTACTGAGTTATTGGACAAAGGTTTGTCTTTCTCTTCCATTAAGATTCATGCTGCAGCAATTTCAGCTCACTATGATTGTGACCCACCATTGTTTTCATCCTTTGTTCAAGCAGTTTCTTAGAGGGGCAAAGAATATAAGACCCCCAATGAGAGCTTCTACTCCTGCTTGGGATCTCAATTTTGTGTTGGAAAAACTTACTCTACAACCTTTTGAGCCTGCGGCTACTGCTGAATTGAAATACTTGTCATGGAAGACTGCTTTTCTGTTGGCTATTTCTTCTGCGAGAAGGGTGTCTGAGTTGCAGGCCCTTATGGCAGTAGAGCCCTTTTGATTTTTCATAAGGATAGGGTATCATTACGTACTAATCCTTCCTTTATGCCTAAGGTGGTTTCTAGTGTGGCTTTAAACCAAACTATTCATTTGCCTACTTTTTATGCAGACCCCAAAATAAAGGGGAAAAGATTTTGCACACTTTAGATGTACACAGGCAATTGCGTTATTATTTAAGCAGGACTAAGGATTTTAGGCAGTCTCAGCAGTTGTTTGTTTCTTTTGCTTTGAGTTCAGGGCAAGCCTGTGTCAAAACAAACTATTTCTAGGTGGATTGGGTTTTGCATTGCATTTTGTTATTCCCATCATGGCAAGGAGATTCCAGCTGGGATTAGGCCTCATTCCACTAGGGCTACTGCCACTTCAACAGCATTTCTAAGGGGTGGCAACTAAGGATATTTTGGAGGCAGCTACTTGGAGTTCAGTGCATACTTTCTCTAAGCATTATCACCTTCCTCTCTACTCTAAGTCTAGGGCTGGTTTTGCCACAGCTATTTTGCAAGGCATGTTGTCAGCTCCTGCTTCTTTATGATTTGCCAGCCTCCCTTACCTCTGCTTTGGGATTCTACCCAATAGTTAGGACTGCAGCAATGTGGAACGAAGAACATAGTACAGTTTTGTACCTACCATAAATGTAGATGTTCGAGGATCCACATTGCTGCAGTCCAATTTACCCTCCCTCCTTCCCCTCTGTGTTTAGGGGTGGTTGTGTAGGTGAGGTTATATGCTGATATTTTTGTATATATTTTTGTATATATTGTACATATTTTTGGTGCAGGTTTGTTGGGCCTTGTCTTTTTAGGGTCTTCTGACATCTGGGGCAAGAAAAGACTGAGGATATGACGTCGGTCATGCGCATTAGTACCCTGACGTACTGACGTCAGTCTAATGCGCCCTGACCGACGTCAGCCATATACTCTGGTATTCGGGCCGACTGGACAGCGGACTACCCAATAGTTAGGACTGCAGCAATGTGGATCCTCGAACATCTACATTTATGGTAGGTACAAAACTGTACTTTATACACAGGCAGTTACGCTTCTACTTGGACAGAACTAAAGCTTTCAGAAAGACTGAGCAACTTCTAGTGTCATATGCTGCAGGATCACAAGGAAAAGCTATCTCAAAACAGACTATTTCTAAATGGATAGGCCACTGCATCCGTTTCTGCTATTCTCAACATGGCAAATCAATGCCCAAGGGCATTAAGCCTCATTCCACCAGAGCAGCAGCCACTTCAGCAGCCTTTCTCAGGGGAGTACCAACCAAAGAAATCTTAGAGGCTGCAACTTGGAGTTCAGTGCACACCTTTACAAAGCACTACCACTTGCCTCAAGTCCAGAGCAGGCTTCGCCACTGCAGTTCTGCAGGGTCTCATAGCCTCTCCTAATCCTATTTAGCCCAGCCACCCTTCCTCAGCTTTGGGATTCAACCCAAGAATAATGACTGCAACAGTGAAACATGATGAACATAGTACAGTTGTGTACCTACCATAAATGTAGATGTTAGAGTGTATTCACTGTTGCCGTCCAGGTTACCCACCCACCATCCCCCTTCTCTTTGCTGGGACTTATCTGCACTTCTCTATCCTATGCAACTTTTTTGGTGTATTTGCTTGTAGATGAAGGAAATGTTATTTTTATG